>NC_036458.1:0-222382 GCF_002775205.1 Xiphophorus maculatus
CTATTGATGGATTGCAATCTCATCACTAAGACTGTCTGAGACTGCTTGAAAAGGCACTCAGTCATATATTTAATAGTTATATATTTAGCAATATATTATTATTCATATATTATGTAATTATAGGCACACTTATGTTTTTGTGTGTGCTCTGTAGCCAAGTAATGACATTTCATTGCCAAGGTCATTTATGTGTCTGTGCAATAACAATAAAAAAGTCTAAGTCTAAGAACAAGGCCAAAATTTAAATGTGAATGCCATGCAGTCACATACAACCTAAAATCATAGGTTGTATATCATTGGAGATATACAACCCTGATGAGGCTTGTAAGATTAATAGTAGTTACTGAAATAAAAAACATTTAGAAGGTATTAAGCATACTAAGAGATGTAAAGATGCTGAAACATCATCATCTAATTAATCTGTATAATGTCTTTCACTTGGTGTTGAAATTACTAAACTATTGAACATTATAGTCATATTCTAATTTATGGAATGAGGTCTGTATATTTGCTAAATGCTTGCCTCCAGTTGAAAACAGTTACAAAATTCAGCTCATGTCTCCCACCCTCACAATATGCCACCCTGGGCAGTTGCCCATGTCACCCATATCAGAAACAGCCACTGCAAGTCACATCAGTGTCTCTGCTCGTCAAAAATTTCAGTGGGAGTTTTTTGGGGGTAGTTGGGGAAGTTGCGTTGTAGAGTAACCATTGATATATTCAATTCAATTTTAAATTCAATTAAAGCTGCAAGCAGCCTCGGGCGGCCCTCGCAGCAAGCGCCGCTCCGGCCTATTGGCCACCGCGGGGGTTCCAGCCACCGCAGAAACTCTCGCACGTTTTCCAGAGCCGCAGCCCGCTCGCCACCCGCAGAAGCTCTGCCGCAGTTTCCAGCACCGCCGCCTGCCAGCCGCCGCAGAAGCTGTCGCGCATTTTCCCCGTCCGTCCACCGGGCGACATGCGTGAATGCGTTCGGCGGCGCTCCCCCACGACTGTTAAAAAATCTGGTGCAGATCGGTTGATGCATCGAGGAGACAGAGCCGATGTATTAACTTAGGGGGCGCAGTGGAGTCAAATTACATCTCAAACCCGCTGGGCTCTTTAGAGGTGAACAAAAGTCATACATATCCAGTTTGGCGCCAATCGGATGATCCATGTGTGAATTAGAGCCAAACGTATGAATATGGCGAGGGACTGATATTCGCCATTTGGCCACGCCCACACGGTTCAGCCAGCAGTGAGCATTGACAGAGTTTATCATCCGAATCATCTTGATTAGGTCTAAAGAGCCATAAACAGAGCTTTCCAAGCAAAAAAATGGCACTTCCTGTTCTGAGGGGGCGGGGCTTAGATGACGTCATAATATGATGATGTATGATCGACGGCCATCCCACCAGGATCACTCAGGCCAAGTTTGATGCAGCTCGGTCAAAATATGTGGAATGTAGAGGCAAACGTATACGAATGGCGTTGCCGCCATTGAAAACTCTTGGCACTTTAAAGCAAGCGAGACCAACTTCCTATCTGTCATCCAACACAGAATCACCTTGATTAGGTCAAGAGAGTCATAAATGGAGCTTTCCAAGGAAAAAAACGGCACTTCCTGTTCTGAGGGGGCGGGGCTTAGATGACGTCATAATATGATGACGTAGGATCGACGGGCATCCCACCAGTATCACTCAGGCCAAGTTTGGTTCAGCTCGGTCGAAACATGTGGAATCTAGAAGCAAACGTATGGCATCGGCGTTACAAGTCACTTCGCCACGCCGCCACACCCAGCTGCTTCATCACAGCCAGTCAGGGCTTGAATCCACAACACACCAACATGTCTTCTGTCTCTGGACACAGTTTCATGTTGATTAGGTCAAAGGGCTAAGATAGCGACCGTTCACAGTAAAACATGACACTTCCTGTTCTCAGGGGGCGTGGCCTAAGCGATGTCATAATTTCACCACAGGGTCTTTTAGGACAGTGGTTCTCAAACTTTTTCAGTGATGTACCCCCTTAAAATATATTTTTAGTCAAGTACCCCCTGACACGGGCAAAACATTTTTGGAATAAAAAAGAGGTACAGTGCCTTCTTTTTCACTTATCTGTACTTTCAGCAGCATTGCTGCTACGCTTTAGCCACGTCTCCATAGTTACAGTGTACTCATGATAACGACAGGTCATTGACGAGTGCCCTGGGGCCATGGGTCAAACTAACTTGGTGGGGGGGGGTCCGTTTTATTTTAAAGGATATTGAAACTAAATACTGAATATAAAATTCAGTGTATGAACACACATTTATATTTTATTGACTTTTTACAAAATAATTTTTCCCAAGACTTATTATGAGGAGCCTACTGATTTTTTAAAGATATTTTGAAAAGCTTCACGGACCCCCTGCAGTACCTCCACGTACCCCCAGGGGTACGCGTACCCCCATTTGAGAACCACTGTTTTAGGACACCTAATGATGATCAATAACTGAACGTTTGGTATCTCTGTGAGTTCTGTGCAGGATATATAAGAGTTTTGTGTTTCATGGCGAGTAGGTGAACTTTGACCCCTGGTAGCCCCCCTTCAGCAAGCTCATACAGTCACCAATTTGATAACTTTAAATCAGACATGCCTTATGATCAGACTGATCGAGTTTGAAGCCGATCAATCGAAATCCCTAGGAGGTGTTTGATCAAATGCAAGGCTGTAAACGTCAAAATC
Source organism: Xiphophorus maculatus (assembly GCF_002775205.1). NCBI lineage: Eukaryota > Metazoa > Chordata > Actinopteri > Cyprinodontiformes > Poeciliidae > Xiphophorus > Xiphophorus maculatus. The sequence continues at coordinate 2,704 of NC_036458.1, forward strand.
GAGGTCCAAAATGGACCTTCAATACAAAATGGCCGACTTCCTGTTGGGTTTCGACCATGGCTCTAATAGACTTTTTTGTACGTCCTGACAAGATACACATATGTACCAGTTTCGTAATTCTAGGATATAGCATGGCTTGGGGCTGTTCATTTAATATACTCTAGGGGGGCCCTATAGAGAAATTAGGCCACGCCACCAAATTTTGTTATGAATTCCTGTCGGTGGGTGGATAAGGATCCATCCTAGTGAGTTTGGAGCAGCTGGGCCTGAAATTGTGAAATTCAGAGCCAAACGTATGGCAACGGCGTTACAGGTCACTTTGCCGCGCCGCCACGCCCACCTGCTATGTCAAAGCAGGTCGGGGTTGGAATACTCAACACACCAACATGTCTCCTGTCTCTGGACACAGTTTCATGTTGATTAGGTCAAAGGGCTAAGATAGCGACCGTTCACAGTAAAAACATTACACTTCCTGTTCTCAGGGGGCGTGGCCTAAGTGATGTCATCATTTGACCATAGTGTATTGTAGGATACCCGATGACGATCAAACACTGAAAGTTTGGTCCCTCTGTGTGTTTTTGTATAGGAAATATAAGAGTTTCGTGTTTCATGGCGAGTAGGTGAACTTTGATCCCTGTTAACCCCCCTTCAACATGCTCCAAAACTCACCAATTTGATAACTTTAAATCAAACATGCCTTATGATCAGACTGACCAAGTTTGAAGCCGATCAATCGAAATCCCTAGGAGGAGTTCGATCAAATACGAAGGCTGTAAACGTCAAAATCGAGGTAAAAAATGGACTTTCAATACAAAATGGCCGACTTCCTGTGATAGTTGGCTTATAACATTAAATGTAAGTTCTGAGTCTTTTGGTGAGCTCTACAAGTGTACCAAATTTCATGTCTCTACGATAAAGTACGTTCATACCATTGTGTCAACAGAAAATTGCTAGTTGCTGGCGTTGAGCAATTTTTTTTGCGATTTTGCAACAACCTTAAAATTCAAAATTTTTAAATTTTCTAGTCGCGACCGCCAAGTTTGGTGAGTTTTGAATATGATAAAGCCCCCAAAAAGGCGCCTCTTTGGGGGGGCAGAATCGTAATAAGAAACAGTACAGATACAATAGGCCTTCGCAGCGCTTTGCTGCTCGGGCCTAAAAATACTTCATTAAACCCAATCGAAATTAAATTAAAGCTGCAAGCAGCCTCGGGCGGCCCTCGCAGCAAGCGCCGCTCCGGCCTATTGGCCACCGCGGGGGTTCCGGCCACCGCAGAAGCTCTTGCGTGGTTTCCAGAGCCGCAGCCCGGTCCCCGCCGCGGAAGCTCCGCCGCAGTTTCCAGCACAGCCGCCCGCCAGCCGCCGCAGAAGCTGTCGCGCATTTTCCCCGCCCGTCCGCCTGGCGACACGCGTGAATGCGTTCGGTGGCGCTCCCCGACGACTGTCGATAAATCTGGTGCAGATCGGTCGATGCGTCGAGGAGACACGGCCCATGTATTAACTTAGGGGGCTCAGTGGAGTCAAACTACATTTCAACCTCGTCGGGCTCTTTAGAGGTGAACAAAGGTCATACATATCCAGTTTGGCGCCAATCGGATGATCCATGTGTGATTAGAGCCAAACGTATGCATATGGCGAGGGACTGATGTTCGCCATTTGGCCACGCCCACACGGTTCAGCCAGCAGCGAGCATTGACAGAGCTTATCATCCGAATCATCTTGATTAGGTCAAGAGAGCCATAAACAGAGCTTTCCAAGGAAAAAAATGGCACTTCCGGTTCCGAGGGGGCGGGGCTTAGATGACGTCATAATGCGATGACGTAGGATTGACGGGCAAGCCTCCAGGATCACTCAGGCCAAGTTTGATGCAGCTCGGTCAAAATATGTGGAATGTAGAGGCAAACGTATACGAACGGCGTTGCCGCCATTGAAAACTCTTGGCACTTTAAAGCAAGCGAGACCAACTTCCTATCTGTCATCCAACACAGAATCACCTTGATTAGGTCAAGAGAGCCATAGATGAAAGTTTCCAAGGAAAAAAATAGCACTTCCTGTTCTGAGGGGGCGGGGCTTAGATGACGTCATAATCTGATGACATAGAATTTTCAGGCATCACACCAGCACCACTCAAGCCAAGTTTGGTGCAGCTCGGTCGAAACTTGTGGAATCTAGAAGCAAACGTATGGCATCGGCGTTACAGGTCACTTCGCCACGCCGCCACACCCAGCTGCTTCATCGCAGCTGGTCAGGGCTTGGATCCACAACACACCAACATGTCTTCTGTCTCTGGACACAGTTTAATATTGATTAGGTCAAAGGGCTAAGATAGCGACCGTTCACAGTAAAACATGACACTTCCTGTTCTCAGGGGGCGTGGCCTACGAAAAAAAAAAATTTCACCACAGGGTATTGTAGGACACCCGATGACGATCAATAACTGAACGTTTGGTCCCTCTATGTGTTTTTGTATAGGAAATATAAGAGTTTCGTGTTTCATGGCGAGTAGGTGAACTTTGACCCCTGGTAACCCCCCTTCAGCAAGCTCATACAGTCACCAATTTGATAACTTTAAATCAGACATGCCTTATGATCAGACTGACCGAGTTTGAAGCCGATCAATCGAAATCCCTAGGAGGAGTTCGATCAAATGCAAAGGCTGTAAACGTCAAAATCGAGGTCCACAAGGGACCTTCAATACAAAATGGCCGACTTCCTGTTGGGTTTCGACCATGGCTCTAATAGACTTTTTTGTACGTCCTGACAAGATACACATATGTACCAAGTTTCGTAATTCTAGGATAAAGCATGGCCTGGGGCTGTTCATTTAAAATACTCTAGGGGTCGCTATAGAAAAATTAGGCCACGCCCACCAAATATCGCTATGGATTCCTGTTCGGGGATGGATAAGGATCCATCCTAGTGAGTTTGGAGCAGCTCACCCCGAAACTGTGGAATTCAGAGCCAAACGAAATTCGATGGCGTTCGCAACGCCGCCACGCCCACCTGCTTCATCGCAGCCGGTCGGGGTTGGAATCCACAACACACCAACATGTCTTCTGTCTCTGGACACAGTTTCATGTTGATTAGGTCAAAGGGCTAAGATAGCGACCGTTCACAGTAAAACATGACACTTCCTGCTCTCAGGGGGCGTGGCCTAAGTGATATCATCATTTCACCACAGGGTATTTTAGGACACCCGATGACGATCAATCACTGAAAGTTTGATACCTCTATGTGTTTTTGTATAGGAAATATAAGAGTTTCGTGTTTCATGGCGAGTAGGTGAACTTTGACCCCTGCTAACCCCCCTTCAACATGCTCCAAAACTCACCAATTTGATAACTTTAAATCAAACATGCCTTATGATCAGACTGACCGAGTTTGAAGCCGATCAATCGAAATCCCTAGGAGGAGTTCGATCAAATACGAAGGCTGTAAACGTCAAAATCGAGGTAAAAAATGGACGTTCAATACAAAATGGCCGACTTTCTGTGATAGTTGGCTTATAACATTAAATGTAAGTTCTGAGTCTTTTGGTGAGCTCTACAAGTGTACCAAATTTCATGTCTCTACGATGAAATACGTTCATACCATTGTGTCAACAGAAAATTGCTAGTTGCCGCCGTTGAGCAATTTTTTTTGCGATTTTTGCGACAACCTTAAAATTCAAAATTTTTAAATTTTCTAGTTGCGACCGCCAAGTTTGGTGAGTTTTTGAATATGATAAAGCCCCCAAAAAGGCTCCTCTTTAGGGGGGCAGAATCGTAATAATTAAAGCTGCAAGCAGCCTCGGGCGGCCCTCGCAGCAAGCGCCGCTCCGGCCTATTGGCCACCGCGGGGGTTCCAGCCACCGCAGAAGCTCTCGCACGATTTCCAGAGCCGCAGCCAACTCCCCACCGCAGAAGCTCCGCCGCAGTTTCCAGCACCGCCGCCCGCTAGCCACCGCAGAAGCTGTCGCGCATTTTCCACACCCATCCACCAGGCGACACGCGTGAATGCGTTCGGCAGCGCTCCCCGACGACTGTCAAAAAATCTGGTGCAGATCGGTCGATGCGTCGAGGAGATACAGCCCATGTATTAACTTAGGGGGCGCAGTGGAGCCAAATTACATTTCAAACCCGTCGGGCTCTTTAGAGGTGAACAAAGGTCATACATATCCAGTTTGGCGCCAATCGGATGATCTATGCCTGAATAAGAGCCAAACGTATGCATATGGCGAGGGACTGATATTCGCCATTTGGCCACGCCCACACGGTTCAGCCAGCAGCGAGCATTGACAGAGTTTATCATCCGAATCATCTTGATTAGGTCAAGAGAGCCATAAACAGAGCTTTCCAAGTAAAAAAATAGCACTTCCTGTTCCGAGGGGGCGGGGCCTAAGTGATGTCATCATTTGACCATTGGATATTATTGGACACTCGATTATGATCAATCACTGAACGTTTGGTGCCTCTGTGAGTTTTTGTGTTAGAATTACTAATTATTTAATTTTTTCCTCCATTACAACATTGAACTGTCATTCCGTAGGGCAATGCTGCCCTCTGGTGTCGAATTACTGAAATAATGAAACTATTTCAGTGGGCAGCAGAGGGCAGCATTGCCCTACAAACAACGAACATGGACTGTTTATTATGTAATTACACAGAAGATCTCTCTAATTCATTCTGAGGGGGCGGGGCTTAGATGACGTCATAATATGATGACATAGCATTGTCAGGCATCAGACCAGGATGTGTCAGGCCAAGTTTGGTGCAGCTCGGTCGAAACATGTGGAATCTAGAAGCAAACGTATGGCATCGGCGTTACAGGTCACTTCGCCACGCCGCCACACCCAGCTGCTTCATCGCAGCCGGTCAGGGCTTGGATCCACAACACACCAACATGTCTTCTGTCTCTGGACACAGTTTCATGTTGATTAGGTCAAAGGGCTAAGATAGCGACCGTTCACAGTAAAACATGACACTTCCTGTTCTCAGGGGGCGTGGCTTAAGTGATCTCATCATTTCACCACAGGGTATTTTAGGACATCCGATGCCGATCAATCACTGAAAGTTTGGTCCCTCTATGTGTTTTTTTATAGGAAATATAAGAGTTTCGTGTTTCATGGCGAGTAGCTGAACTTTGACCCCTGGTAACCCCCCTTCAGCAAGCTCATACAGTCACCAATTTGATAACTTTAAATCAGACATGCCTTATGATCAGACTGACCGAGTTTGAAGCCGATCAATCGAAAACCCTAGGAGGAGTTCGATCAAATGCAAAGGCTGTAAACGTCAAAATGGAGGTCAAATGAACTTCAATCTAAAATGGCCGACTTCCTGTTGGGTTTAGAGCATGGCTCTAAGAGACTTTTTTGTACGTCCCGACAAGATACACATGTGTACCAAGTTTCGTAATTCTAGGTTTAAGCATGGCTTGGGGCTGTTCATTTAAAATACTCTAGGGGTCGCTATAGAAAAATTAGGCCACGCCCACCAAATATCGCTATGGATTCCTGTTCGGGGATGGATAAGGATCCATCCTAGTGAGTTTGGAGCAGCTCACCCCGAAACTGTGGAATTCAGAGCCAAACGAAATTCGATGGCGTTCGCAACGCCGCCACGCCCACCTGCTTCATCGCAGCCGGTCGGGGTTGGAATCCACAACACACCAACATGTCTTCTGTCTCTGGACACAGTTTCATGTTGATTAGGTCAAAGGGCTAAGATAGCGACCGTTCACAGTAAAACATTACACTTCCTGCTCTCAGGGGGCGTGGCCTACGTAAAAAAAAAATTTCACTGCAGGGTATTATAGGACACCCGATGCCGATCAATCACTGAAAGTTTGGTCCCTCTATGTGTTTTTGTATAGGAAATATAAGAGGTTTTTGTTTCATGGCGTGTAGGTGAACTTTGACCCCTGGTAACCCCCCTTCAACATGCTCCAAAACTCACCAATTTGATAACTTTAAATCAGACATGCCTTATGATCAGACTGACCGAGTTTGAAGCCGATCAATCGAAATCCCTAGGAGGAGTTCGATCAAATACGAAGGCTGTAAACGGCCAAATCAGGGTCCGAAATGGACCTTCAATCCAACATGGCCGACTTCCTGTGATAGTTGCACTATGACATTACTTGTAAATTCTGAGCGTCTTAGTGAGCTCTACAACTGTACCGAATTTCAAGTCTCTACGATGAAGTAAGTGAATAGCAATGGGTCTTTTGAAAATTGCTAGTTGCTGCCGTTGAGCAATTTTTTTTGCGATTTTTGCGACGACCTTACAGTACTTAAATTTAAAACTCGTTTTATGCGACCGCCAAGTTTGGTGAGTTTTTGAATATGATAAAGCCCCCAAAAAGGCAATTCATTTGGGTGGAAGAATAATAAGAATAATTAAAGCTGCAAGCAGCCTCGGGCGGCCCTCGCAGCAAGCGCCGCTCCGGCCTATTGGCCACCGCGGGGGTTCCGGCCACCGCAGAAGCTCTCGCTCGGTTTCCAGAGCCGCAGCCCGCTCCCCACCGCAGAAGCTCCGCCGCAGTTTCTAGCACCGCCGCCCGCTAGCCGCCGCAGTAGCTGTCGCGCATTTTCTCCGCCCGTCCACCGGGCGACACGCGTGAATGCGTTCGGCGGCGCTCCCCGACGACTGTCAAAAAATCTGGTGCAGATCGGTCCATGCGTCGAGGAGATACGGCCGATGTATTACCTTAGGGGGCGCAGTGGAGTCAAATTACATCTCAAACCCGTCGGGCTCTTTAGAGGTGAACAAAGATCATACATATCCAGTTTGGTGCCAATCGGATGATCCATGCGTGAATTAGAGCCAAACGTATGCATATGGCGAGGGACTGATATTCGCCATTTGGCCACGCCCACACGGTTCAGCCAGCAGCGAGCATTGACAGAGTTTATCATCCGAATCACCTTGATTAGGTCAAGAGAGCCATAAACGGAGCTTTCCAAGGAAAAAAACGGCACTTCCGGTTCTGAGGGGGCGGGGCTTAGATGACGTCATAATATGATGACATAGGGTCGTCAGGGTCCCGCCAGGGTCACTCGTGCAAAGTTTGGTGCAGAAGCTATCGACCGTTCACAGTAGAATTACAAATTTTTAATTTTTTCCTACATTACAAAATTGAACTCTGTCTTTCCGTAGGGCAATGCTGCCCTCTGGTGTCGAATTACTGAAATAATGAAACTATTTCAGTAATTTCAGTAATTCGACACCAGAGGGCAGCATTGCACTACGGAATGATAAAGGATCCCCTTTGTAATTACATATTACACAGTCGATCACAGGGGAACTTTGAGCCCTGCTAACCCCGCTTCAACATGCTCCAAAACTCACCATATTGATAACTTTAAATCAGACATGCCTTATGATCAGACTGACCGAGTTTGAAGCCGATCAATCGAAATCCCTAGCAGGAATTCGATCAAATACGAAGGCTCTAAATGTCAAAATCGAGGTCAAATGAACTTCAATCTAAAATGGCCGACTTCCTGTTGGGTTTAGAGCATGGCTCCAAGAGACTTTTTTGTACGTCCTGACAAGATACACATGTGTACCAAGTTTCGTAATTCTAGGATAAAGCATGGCTTGGGGCTGATTTTTTAAAATATTCCAGGGGGAGATGTAGAGAAATTAGGCCACGCCCACCAAATTTCGCTATGGATTCCTGTTCGGGGATGGATAAGGATCCATCCTAGTGAGTTTGGAGCAGCTCACCCCGAAACTGTGGAATTCAGAGCCAAACGAAATTCGATGGCGTTCGCAACGCCGCCACGCCCACCTGCTTCATCGCAGCCGGTCGGGGTTGGAATCCACAACACACCAACATGTCTTCTGTCTCTGGACACAGTTTCATGTTGATTAGGTCAAAGGGCTAAGATAACGACCGTTCACAGTAAAACATGACACTTCCTGTTCTCAGGGGGCGTGGCCTACGTAAAAAAATAATTTCACCACAGGGTATTTTAGGTAACCCCATAACGATCAATCCCAGAAAGTTTGGTCCCTCTATGTGTTTTTTAATAGGAAATATAAGAGTTTCGTGTTTCATGGCGAGTAGGTGAACTTTGACCCCTGGTAACCCCCCTTCAGCAAGCTCATACAGTCACCAATTTGATAACTTTAAATCAGACATGCCTTATGATCAGACTGACCGAGTTTGAAGCCGATCAATCGAAATCCCTAGGAGGAGTTCGATCAAATGCAAAGGCTGTAAACGTCAAACTCGAGGTCCAGAATGGACCTTCAATACAAAATGGCCGACTTCCTGTTGGGTTTAGAGCATGGCTCTAAGAGACTTTTTTGTACGTCCCGACAAGATACACATGTGTACCAAGTTTCGTAATTCTAGGTTTAAGCATGGCTTGGGGCTGTTCATTTAAAATACTCTAGGGGTCGCTATAGAAAAATTAGGCCACGCCCACCAAATATCGCTATGGATTCCTGTTCGGGGATGGATAAGGATCCATCCTAGTGAGTTTGGAGCAGCTCACCCCGAAACTGTTGAATTCAGAGCCAAACGAAATTCGATGGCGTTCGCAACGCCGCCACGCCCACCTGCTTCATCGCAGCCGGTCGGGGTTGGAATCCACAACACACCAACATGTCTTCTGTCTCTGGACACAGTTTCATGTTGATTAGGTCAAAGGGCTAAGATAGCGACCGTTCACAGTAAAACATTACACTTCCTGCTCTCAGGGGGCGTGGCCTACGTAAAAAAAAAATTTCACTGCAGGGTATTTTAGGACACCCGATGACGATCAATCACTGAAAGTTTGGTCCCTCTATGTGTTTTTGTATAGGAAATATAAGAGGTTTTTGTTTCATGGCGTGTAGGTGAACTTTGACCCCTGGTAACCCCCCTTCAACATGCTCCAAAACTCACCAATTTGATAACTTTAAATCAGACATGCCTTATGATCAGACTGACCAAGTTTGAAGCCGATCAATCGAAATCCCTAGGAGGAGTTCGATCAAATACGAAGGCTGTAAACGTCAAAATCGAGGAAAAAAATGGACGTTCAATACAAAATGGCCGACTTTCTGTGATAGTTGCACTATGACATTACTTGTAAATTCTGAGCGTCTTAGTGAGCTCTACAACTGTACCGAATTTCAAGTCTCTACGATGAAGTAAGTGAATAGCAATGGGTCTGTTGAAAATTGCTAGTTGCTGCCGTTGAGCAATTTTTTTTGCGATTTTTGCGGCGACCTTAAAATTCAAAATTTTTAAACCGCCTAGTCGCTTCCGCCAAGTTTGGTGAGTTTTTGAATATGATAAAGCCCCCAAAAAGGCTCCTCTTTGGGGGGGCAGAATAATAATAATAATTAAAGCTGCAAGCAGCCTCGGGCGGCCCTCGCAGCAAGCGCCGCTCCGGCCTATTGGCCACCGCGGGGGTTCCAGCCACCGCAGAAGCTCTCGCGCGGTTTCCAGAGCCGCAGCCCGCTCCCCACCGCGGAAGCTCCGCCGCAGTTTCCAGCACCGCCGCCCGCCAGCCGCCGCAGAAGCTGTCGCGCATTTTCCACGCCCGTCCACCGGGCGACAGGCATGAATGCGTTCGGCGGCGCTCCCCGACGACTGTCGAAAAATCTGGTGCAGATCGGTCGATGCGTCGAGGAGATACGGCCGATGTATTAACTTAGGGGGCGCAGTGGAGCCAAATTACATTTCAACCTCGTTGGGCTCTTTAGAGGTGAACAAAGGTCATACATATCCAGTTTGGCGCCAATCGGATGATCTATGCGTGAATAAGAGCCAAACGTATGCATATGGCGAGGGACTGATATTCGCCATTTGGCCACGCCTACACGGTTCAGCCAGCAGCAAGCATTGACAGAGTTTATCATCCGAATCATCTTGATTAGGTCAAAAGAGCCATAAACAGAGCTTTCCAAGGAAAAAAACGGCACTTCCGGTTCCGAGGGGGCGGGGCTTAGATGACGTCATAATGTGATGACGTAGGATTGACGGGCAAGCCTCCAGGATCACTCAGGCCAAGTTTGATGCAGCTCGGTCAAAATATGTGGAATGTAGAGGCAAACGTATACGAACGGCGTTGCCGCCATTGAACACTCTTGGCACTTTAAAGCAAGTGAGATCAACTTCCTATCTGTCATCCAACACAGAATCAACTTGATTAGGTCAAGAGAGCCATAGATGAAAGTTTCCAAGGAAAAAAATAGCACTTCCTGTTCTGAGGGGGCGGGGCTTAGATGACGTCATAATCTGATGACATAGAATTTTCAGGTATCACACCAGCATCACTCAAGCCAAGTTTGGTGCAGCTCGGTCGAAACATGTGGAATCTAGAAGCAAACGTATGGCATCGGCGTTACAGGTCACTTCGCCACGCCGCCACGCCCAGCTGCTATCTCAAAGCCGGTCAGGGTTGGAATCCTCAACACACCAACATGTCTTCTGTGTCTGGACACAGTTTCATGTTGATTAGGTCAAAGGGCTAAGATAGCGACCGTTCACAGTAAAACATGACACTTCCTGTTCTCAGGGGGCGTGGCCTAAGTGATGTCATCATTTCACCACAGGGTATTTTAGGACACCCGATGACGATCAATCACTGAAAGTTTGGTCCCTCTATGTGTTTTTTTATAGGAAATATAAGAGTTTCGTGTTTCATGGCGAGTAGGTGAACTTTGACCCCTGCTAACCCCCCTTCAACATGCTCCAAAACTCACCAATTTGATAACTTTAAATCAAACATGCCTTATGATCAGACTGACCGAGTTTGAAGCCGATCAATCGAAATCCCTAGGAGGAGTTCGATCAAATACGAAGGCTGTAAACAGCAAAATCGAGGAAAAAAATGGACGTTCAATACAAAATGGCCGACTTTCTGTGATAGTTGGCTTATAACATTAAATGTAAGTTCTGAGTCTTTTGGTGAGCTCTACAAGTGTACCAAATTTCATGTCTCTACGATGAAGTACGTTCATACCATTGTGTCAACAGAAAATTGCTAGTTGCCGCCGTTCAGCAATTTTTTTTGCGATTTTTGCGACAACCTTAAAATTCAAAATTTTTAAATTTTCTAGTCGCGACCGCCAAGTTTGGTGAGTTTTTGAATATGATAAAGCCCCCAAAAAGGCACACGAAGAGGTGGGAAGAATCGTAATAATAATAATAATAATAAACAGTACAGATACAATAGGCCTTCGCAGCGCTTTGCTGCTCGGGCCTAATAATAAACAGTACAGATACAATAGGCCTTCGCAGCGCTTTGCTGCTCGGGCCTAATAATTAAAGCTGCAAGCAGCCTCGGGCGGCCCTCGCAGCAAGCGCCGCTCCGGCCTATTGGCCACCGCGGGGGTTCCGGCCACCGCAGAAGCTCTCGCGCGGTTTCCAGAGCCGCAGCCCGCTCCCCACCGCTGAAGCTCCGCCGCAGTTTCCAGCACCGCCGCCCGCCAGCCGCCGCAGGAGCTGTCGCGCATTTTCCCCGCCCGTCCGCCGGGCGACACGCGTGAATGCGTTCGGCGGCGCTGCCCGACGACTGTCGAAAAATCTGGCGCAGATCGGTCGTTGCGTCGAGGAGACACAACCCATGTATTAACTTAGGGGGCGCAGTGGAGCCAAATTACATCTCAAACCCGTCGGGCTCTTTAGAGGTGAACAAAGGTCATACCTATCCAGTTTGGCGCCAATCGGATGATCTATGCCTGAATAAGAGCCAAACGTATGTATATGGCGAGGGACTGATATTCGCCATTTGGCCACGCCCACACGGTTCAGCCAGCAGCGAGCATTGACAGAGTTTATCATCCGAATCATCTTGATTAGGTCAAGAGAGCCATAAACAGAGCTTTCCAAGTAAAAAAATAGCACTTCCTGTTCCGAGGGGGCGGGGCCTAAGTGATGTCATCATTTGACCATTGGATATTATTGGACACTCGATTATGATCAATCACTGAACGTTTGGTGTCTCTGTGAGTTTTTGTGTTAGAATTACTAATTATTAAATTTTTTCCTCCATTACAACATTGAACTTTCATTCCATAGGGCAATGCTGCCCTCTGGTGTCGAATTACTGAAATAATGAAACTATTTCAGTGGGCAGCAGAGGGCAGCATTGCCCTACAAACAACGAACATGGACTGTTTATTATGTAATTACACAGAAGATCTCTCTAATTCATTCTGAGGGGGCGGGGCTTAGATGACGTCATAATATGATGACATAGCATTGTCAGGCATCACACCAGGATGAGTCAGGCCAAGTTTGGTGCAGCTCGGTCGAAACATGTGGAATCTAGAAGCAAACGTATGGCATCGGCGTTACAGGTCACTTCGCCTCGCCGCCACGCCCACCTGCTATGTCAAAGCCGGCCGGGGTTGGAATCCACAACACACCAACATGTTTTCTGTCTCTGGACACAGTTTCATGTTGATTAGGTCAAAGGGCTAAGATAGCGACCGTTCACAGTAAAACATGACACTTCCTGTTCTCAGGGGGCGTGGCCTAAGTGATGTCATCATTTCACCACAGGGTATTTTAGGACACCCGATGACGGCCAATCACTGAAAGTTTGGTGTCTCTGTGAGTTTCTGTGCAGGATATATAAGAGTTTGGTGTTTCATGGCGAGTAGGTGAACTTTGACCCCTGGTAACCCCCCTTCAGCAAGCTCATACAGTCACCAATTTGATAACTTTAAATCAAACATGCCTTATGATCAGACTGACCGAGTTTGAAGCCGATCAATCGAAATCCCTAGGAGGAGTTCGATCAAATACGAAGGCTGTAAACGTCAAACTCGAGGTCCAAAATGGACCTTCAATAGAAAATGGCCGACTTCCTGTTGGGTTTCGACCATGGCTCTAATAGACTTTTTTGTACGTCCTGACAAGATACACATATGTACCAAGTTTCGTAATTCTAAGTTAAAGCATGGCTTGGGGCTGTTCATTTAAAATACTCTAGGGGTCGCTATAGAGAAATTAGGCCACGCCCACCAAATATCGCTATGGATTCCTGTTCGGGGATGGATAAGGATCCATCCTAGTGAGTTTGGAGCAGCTCACCCCGAAACTGTGGAATTCAGAGCCAAACGAAATTCGACGGCGTTCGCAACGCCGCCACGCCCACCTGCTTCATCGCAGCCAGTCGGGGTTGGAATCCACAACACACCAACATGTCTTCTGCCTCTGGACACAGTTTCATGTTGATTAGGTCAAAGGGCTAAGATAACGACCGTTCACAGTAAAACATGACACTTCCTGTTCTCAGGGGGCGTGGCCTACGTAAAAAAATAATTTCACCACAGGGTATTTTAGGTAACCCCATAACGATCAATCCCAGAAAGTTTGGTCCCTCTATGTGTTTTTTAATAGGAAATATAAGAGTTTCGTGTTTCATGGCGAGTAGGTGAACTTTGACCCCTGGTAACCCCCCTTCAGCAAGCTCATACAGTCACCAATTTGATAACTTTAAATCAGACATGCCTTATGATCAGACTGACCGAGTTTGAAGCCGATCAATCGAAATCCCTAGGAGGAGTTCGATCAAATGCAAAGGCTGTAAACGTCAAACTCGAGGTCCAGAATGGACCTTCAATACAAAATGGCCGACTTCCTGTTGGGTTTAGAGCATGGCTCTAAGAGACTTTTTTGTACGTCCCGACAAGATACACATGTGTACCAAGTTTCGTAATTCTAGGTTTAAGCATGGCTTGGGGCTGTTCATTTAAAATACTCTAGGGGTCGCTATAGAAAAATTAGGCCACGCCCACCAAATATCGCTATGGATTCCTGTTCGGGGATGGATAAGGATCCATCCTAGTGAGTTTGGAGCAGCTCACCCCGAAACTGTTGAATTCAGAGCCAAACGAAATTCGATGGCGTTCGCAACGCCGCCACGCCCACCTGCTTCATCGCAGCCGGTCGGGGTTGGAATCCACAACACACCAACATGTCTTCTGTCTCTGGACACAGTTTCATGTTGATTAGGTCAAAGGGCTAAGATAGCGACCGTTCACAGTAAAACATTACACTTCCTGCTCTCAGGGGGCGTGGCCTACGTAAAAAAAAAATTTCACTGCAGGGTATTTTAGGACACCCGATGACGATCAATCACTGAAAGTTTGGTCCCTCTATGTGTTTTTGTATAGGAAATATAAGAGGTTTTTGTTTCATGGCGTGTAGGTGAACTTTGACCCCTGGTAACCCCCCTTCAACATGCTCCAAAACTCACCAATTTGATAACTTTAAATCAGACATGCCTTATGATCAGACTGACCGAGTTTGAAGCCGATCAATCGAAATCCCTAGGAGGAGTTCGATCAAATACGAAGGCTGTAAACGTCAAAATCGAGGAAAAAAATGGACGTTCAATACAAAATGGCCGACTTTCTGTGATAGTTGCACTATGACATTACTTGTAAATTCTGAGCGTCTTAGTGAGCTCTACAACTGTACCGAATTTCAAGTCTCTACGATGAAGTAAGTGAATAGCAATGGGTCTGTTGAAAATTGCTAGTTGCTGCCGTTGAGCAATTTTTTTTGCGATTTTTGCGGCGACCTTAAAATTCAAAATTTTTAAACCGCCTAGTCGCTTCCGCCAAGTTTGGTGAGTTTTTGAATATGATAAAGCCCCCAAAAAGGCTCCTCTTTGGGGGGGCAGAATAATAATAATAATAATTAAAGCTGCAAGCAGCCTCGAGCGGCCCTCGCAGCAAGCGCCGCTCCGGCCTATTGGCCACCGCGGGGGTTCCGGCCACCGCAGAAGCTCTCGCTCGGTTTCCAGAGCCGCAGCCCGCTCCCCACCGCGGAAGCTCCGCCGCAGTTTCCAGCACCGCCGCCCGCCAGCCGCCGCAGAAGCTGTCGCGCATTTTCCCCGCCCGTCCACCGGGCGACACGCGTGAATGCGTTCGGCGGCGGTGCCCGACGACTGTCGAAAAATCTGGCGCAGATCGGTCGATGCGTCGAGGAGATACGGCCCATGTATTAACTTAGGGGGCGCAGTGGAGCCAAATTACATCTCAAACCCGTCGGGCTCTTTAGAGGTGAACAAAGGTCATACATATCCAGTTTGGCGCCAATCGGATGATCTATGCATGAATAAGAGCCAAACGTATGCATATGGCGAGGGACTGATATTCGCCATTTGGCCACGCCCACACGGTTCAGCTAGCAGCGAGCATTGACAGAGTTTATCATCCGAATCATCTTGATTAGGTCAAGAGAGCCATAAACGGAGCTTTCCAAGGAAAAAAACGGCACTTCCTGTTCTGAGGGGGCGGGGCTTAGATGACGTCATAATATGATGACATAGGGTCGTCAAGGATCCCACCAGGGTCACTCGTGCAAAGTTTGGTGCAGAAGTTATCGACCGTTCACAGTAAAATACGAGACTTCCTGTTGTCAGAGGGCGTGGCCTACGTGATGTCATCATTTGACCATTGGATATTATTCTACACCCGAGGATGATCAATATCTCAAACTTTGGTGTCTCTGTGATTTTTTGTGTTAGAATTACAAATTATTTAATTTTTTCCTCTTTAATTCAACATTGAACTGTCATTCCGTAGGGCAATGCTGCCCTCTGGTGTCGATTTACTGAAATTACTGAAATAGTTTAATTATTTCAGTAATTCGACACCAGAGGGCAGCATTGCCCCACACATGACAAAATAATCCCCTTTGTAATTGACTGTGTAACATATTACACAGTCAATCACAGGGGATCTTTGAGCCTTGCTAACCCCACTTCAACATGCTCCAAAACTCACCAATTTGATAACTTTAAATTAAACATGCCTTATGATCAGACTGACCGAGTTTGAAGTCGATCAATCGAAATCCCTAGGAGGAGTTCGATCAAATGCGAAGGCTGTAAACGTCAAAATTGAGGTCAAATGAACTTCAATCTAAAATGGCCGACTTCCTGTTGGGTTTAGAGCATGGCTCTAAGAGACTTTTTTGTACGTCCCGACAAGATACACATGTGTACCAAGTTTCGTAATTCTAGGTTTAAGCATGGCTTGGGGCTGTTCATTTAAAATACTCTAGGGGTCGCTATAGAAAAATTAGGCCACGCCCACCAAATATCTCTATGGATTCCTGTTCGGGGATGGATAAGGATCCATCCTAGTGAGTTTGGAGCAGCTCACCCCGAAACTGTGGAATTCAGAGCCAAACGAAATTCGATGGCGTTCGCAACGCCGCCACGCCCACCTGCTTCATCGCAGCCGGTCGGGGTTGGAATCCACAACACACCAACATGTCTTCTGTCTCTGGACACAGTTTCATGTTGATTAGGTCAAAGGGCTAAGATAGCGACCGTTCACAGTAAAACATTACACTTCCTGCTCTCAGGGGGCGTGGCCTACATAAAAAAAACATTTCACTGCAGGGTATTTTAGGACACCCGATGTCGATCAATCACTGAAAGTTTGGTCCCTCTATGTGTTTTTGTATAGGAAATATAAGAGGTTTTTGTTTCATGGCGTGTAAGTGAACTTTGACCCCTGCTAACCCCCCTTCAACATGCTCCAAAACTCACCAATTTGATAACTTTAAATCAGACATGCCTTATGATCAGACTGACCGAGTTTGAAGCCGATCAATCGAAATCCCTAGGAGGAGTTCGATCAAATACGAAGGCTGTAAACGTCAAACTCGAGGTCCAAAATGGACCTTCAATACAAAATGGCCGACTTCCTGTGATACTTGCACTATGACATTACTTGTAAATTCTGAGCGTGTTAGTGAGCTCTACAACTGTACCGAATTTCAAGTCTCTACGATGAAGTAAGTGAATAGCAATGGGTCTTTTGAAAATTGCTAGGTGGCGCCGTTGAGCCAATTTGTTTGCGATTTTTGCGGCGACCTTAAAATACGAAATTTTTAAACTCCCCGTATGCATCCGCCAAGTTTGGTGAGTTTTTGAATATGCTAAAGCCTCCAAAAAGGCGCCTCTTTGGGGGGGCAGAAAAATAAGAATAATTAAAGCTGCAAGCAGCCTCGGGCGGCCCTCGCAGCAAGCGCCGCTCCGGCCTATTGGCCACCGCGGGGGTTCCAGCCACCGCAGAAGGTCTCGCACGATTTCCAGAGCCGCAGCCAACTCCCGACCGCAGAAGCTCCGCCGCAGTTTCCAGCACCGCCGCCCGCTAGCCACCGCAGAAGCTGTCGCGCATTTTCCCCGCCCGTCCACCAGGCGACACGCGTGAATGCGTTCGGCAGCGCTCCCCGACGACTGTCAAAAAATCTGGCGCAGATCGGTCGATGCGTCGAGGAGATACAACCCATGTATTAACTTAGGGGGCGCAGTGGAGTCAAATTACATCTCAAACCCGTTGGGCTCTTTAGAGGTGAACAAAGGTTATACAGATCCAGTTTGGCGCCAATCGGATGATCTATGCCTGAATAAGAGCCAAACGTATGCATATGGCGAGGGACTGATATTCGCCATTTGGCCACACCCACACTGTTCAGCCAGCAGCGAGCATTGACAGAGTTTATCATCTGAATCATCTTGATTAGGTCAAGAGAGCCATAAACGGAGCTTTCCAAGTAAAAAAACGGCACTTCCTGTTCTGAGGGGGCGGGGCTTAGATGACGTCATAATATGATGACACAGGGTCGTCAGGGATCCCACCAGGGTCACTCGTGCAAAGTTTGGTGCAGAAGCTATCGACCGTTCACAGTAAAATACAAGACTTCCTGTTGTCAGGGGGCGTGGCCTACGTGATGTCATCATTTAACCATTGGATATTATTGGACACAAGATAATGATCAATAACTGAAGGTTTGGTGTCTCTGTCAGTTTTTGTGTTAGAATTACAAATTATTTAATTTTTTCCTTTTTAATTCAACATTGAACTGTCATTCCATAGGGCAATGCTGCCCTCTGGTGTCGAATTACTGAAATAATGAAACTATTTCAGTGGGCAGCAGAGGGCAGCATTGCCCTACAAACAACGAACATGGACTGTTTATTATGTAATTACACAGAAGATCTCTCTAATTCATTGTGAGGGGGCGGGGCTTAGATGACGTCATAATATGATGACATAGGGTCGTCAAGGATCCCACCAGGGTCACTCGTGCAAAGTTTGGTGCAGAAGCTATCGACCGTTCACAGTAAAATACAAGACTTCCTGTTGTCAGAGGGCGTGGCCTACGTGATGTCATCATTTAACCATTGGATATTATTGGACACAAGATAATGATCAATAACTGAAGGGTTGGTGTCTCTGTCAGTTTTTGTGTTAGAATTACAAATTATTTAATTTTTTCCTCTTTAATTCAACATTGAACTGTCATTCCGTAGGGCAATGCTGCCCTCTGGTGTCGAATTACTGAAATAATGAAACTATTTCAGTGGGCAGCAGAGGGCAGCATTGCCCTACAAACAACGAACATGGACTGTTTATTATGTAATTACACAGAAGATCTCTCTAATTCATTGTGAGGGGGCGGGGCTTAGATGACGTCATAATATGATGACATAGGGTCGTCAAGGATCCCACCAGGGTCACTCGTGCAAAGTTTGGTGCAGAAGCTATCGACCGTTCACAGTAAAATACAAGACTTCCTGTTGTCAGAGGGCGTGGCCTACGTGATGTCATCATTTGACCATTGGATATTATTGGACACAAGATAATGATCAATAACTCAAACTTTGGTGTCTCTGTGAGTTTTTGTGTTAGAATTACAAATTATTTAATTTTTTCCTATTTAATTCAACATTGAACTGTCATTCCGTAGGGCAATGCTGCCCTCTGGTGTCGAATTACTGAAATTACTGAAATAGTTTCATTATTTCAGTAATTCGACACCAGAGGGCAGCATTGCCCTACACATGACAAAGCCCTTTGTATTACACAGTCGATCACAGGGGAACTTTGAGCCTTGCTAACCCCCCTTCCACCTGTTCAAATGTCACCATATTGATAACTTTGAATTGGACATGCCTTATGATCAGACTGACCGAGTTTGAAGCCGATCAATCGAAAACCCTAGGAGGAGTTCGATCAAATGCAAAGGCTGTAAACGTCAAACTCGAGGTCCAAAATGGACCTTCAATCCAAAATGGCCGACTTCCTGTTGGGTTTAGAGCATGGCTCCAAGAGACTTTTTTGTACGTCCTGACAAGATACACATGTGTACCAAGTTTCGTAATTCTAGGATAAAGCATGGCTTGGGGCTGATTTTTTAAAATATTCTAGGGGGAGATGTAGAGAAATTAGGCCACGCCCACCAAATTTCGCTATGGATTCCTGTTGGCGGGTGTATAAGGATCCATCCTAGTGAGTTTGGAGCAGCTCTCCCCGAAACTGTGGAATTCAGAGCCAAACGAAATTCGATGGCGTTCGCAACGCCGCCACGCCCACCTGCTTCATCGCAGCCGGTCGGGGTTGGAATCCACAACACACCAACATGTCTTCTGTCTCTGGACACAGTTTCATGTTGATTAGGTCAAAGGGCTAAGATAGCGACCGTTCACAGTAAAACATGACACTTCCTGTTCTCAGGGGGCGTGGCCTACTTAAAAAAATAATTTCACCACAGGGTATTTTAGGACACCCGATGACGATCAATGACTGAACGTTTGGTCCCTCTATGTGTTTTTATATAGGAAATATAAGAGTTTCGTGTTTCATGGCGAGTAGCTGAACTTTGACCCCTGGTAACCCCCCTTCAGCAAGCTCATACAGTCACCAATTTGATAACTTTAAATCAGACATGCCTTATGATCAGACTGACCGAGTTTGAAGCCGATCAATCGAAATCCCTAGGAGGAGTTCGATCAAATGCAAAGGCTGTAAACGTCAAACTCGAGGTCCAAAATGGACCTTCAATACAAAATGGCCGACTTCCTGTTGGGTTTCGACCATGGCTCCAAGAGACTTTTTTGTACGTCCTGACAAGATACACATGTGTACCAAGTTTCGTAATTCTAAGTTAAAGCATGGCTTTGGGCTGTTCATTTAAAATACTCTAGGGGTCGCTATAGAGAAATTAGGCCACGCCCACCAAATATCGCTATGGATTCCTGTTCGGGGATGGATAAGGATCCATCCTAGTGAGTTTGGAGCAGCTCACCCCGAAACTGTGGAATTCAGAGCCAAACGAAATTCGACGGCGTTCGCAACGCCGCCACGCCCACCTGCTTCATCGCAGCCAGTCGGGGTTGGAATCCACAACACACCAACATGTCTTCTGCCTCTGGACACAGTTTCATGTTGATTAGGTCAAAGGGCTAAGATAGCGACTGTTCACAGTAAAACATTACACTTCCTGCTCTCAGGGGGCGTGGCCTACGTAAAAAAAAAATTTCACTGCAGGGTATTATAGGACACCCGATGCCGATCAATCACTGAAAGTTTGGTCCCTCTATGTGTTTTTGTATAGGAAATATAAGAGGTTTTTGTTTCATGGCGTGTAGGTGAACTTTGACCCCTGGTAACCCCCCTTCAACATGCTCCAAAACTCACCAATTTGATAACTTTAAATCAGACATGCCTTATGATCAGACTGACCGAGTTTGAAGCCGATCAATCGAAATCCCTAGGAGGAGTTCGATCAAATACGAAGGCTGTAAACGTCAAAATCGAGGTAAAAAATGGACGTTCAATACAAAATGGCCGACTTTCTGTGATAGTTGCACTATGACATTACTTGTAAATTCTGAGCGTCTTAGTGAGCTCTACAACTGTACCGAATTTCAAGTCTCTACGATGAAGTAAGTGAATAGCAATGGGTCTGTTGAAAATTGCTAGTTGCTGCCGTTGAGCAATTTTTTTTGCGATTTTTGCGGCGACCTTAAAATTCAAAATTTTTCAACCGCCTAGACGCTTCCGCCAAGTTTGGTGAGTTTTTGAATATGATAAAGCCCCCAAAAAGGCGCTCAAAGAGGGGGGCAGAATAATAAAAATAAGAAGAAACAGTATGAAAACAATAGGCCTTCGCAGCGCTTTGCTGCTCGGGCCTAATAAACAGTACAGATACAATAGGCCTTCGCAGCGCTTTGCTGCTCGGGCCTAATTAAAGCTGCAAGCAGCCTCGGGCGGCCCTCGCAGCAAGCGCCGCTCCGGCCTATTGGCCACCGCGGGGGTTCCGGCCACCGCAGAAGCTCTCGCGCGTTTTCCAGAGCCGCAGCCAACTCCCCACGGCAGAAGCTCCGCCGCAGTTTCCAGCACCGCCGCCCGCTAGCCACCGCAGAAGCTGTCGCGCATTTTCCACACCCATCCACCAGGCGACATGCGTGAATGCGTTCGGCAGCGCTCCCCGACGACTGTCAAAAAATCTGGTGCAGATCGGTCGATGCGTCGAGGAGATACAGCCCATGTATTAACTTAGGGGGCGCAGTGGAGCCAAATTACATTTCAAACCCGTCGGGCTCTTTAGAGGTGAACAAAGGTCATACCTATCCAGTTTGGCGCCAATCGGAATATCTATGCCTGAATAAGAGCCAAACGTATGTATATGGCGAGGGACTGATATTCGCCATTTGGCCACGCCCACACGGTTCAGCCAGCAGCGAGCATTGACAGAGTTTATCATCCGAATCATCTTGATTAGGTCAAGAGAGCCATAAACAGAGCTTTCCAAGTAATAAAATAGCACTTCCTGTTCCGAGGGGGCGGGGCCTAAGTGATGTCATCATTTGACCATTGGATATTATTGGACACTCGATTATGATCAATCACTGAACGTTTGGTGTCTCTGTGAGTTTTTGTGTTAGAATTACTAATTATTTAATTTTTTCCTCCATTACAACATTGAACTTTCATTCCGTAGGGCAATGCTGCCCTCTGGTGTCGAATTACTGAAATAATGAAACTATTTCAGTGGGCAGCAGAGGGCAGCATTGCCCTACAAACAACGAACATGGACTGTTTATTATGTAATTACACAGAAGATCTCTCTAATTCATTCTGAGGGGGCGGGGCTTAGATGACGTCATAATATGATGACATAGCATTGTCAGGTATCACACCAGGATGAGTCAGGCAAAGTTTGGTGCAGCTCGGTCGAAATATATGGAATCTAGAAGCAAACGTATGGCATCGGCGTTACAGGTCACTTCGCCACGCCGCCACAGCCAGCTGCTTCATCGCAGCCGGTCAGGGCTTGAATCCACAACACACCAACATGTCTTCTGTCTCTGGACACAGTTTCATGTTGATTAGGTCAAAGGGGTAAGATAGCAACCGTTCATAGGAAAACATGACACTTCCTGTTCTCAGGGGGCGTGGCCTAAGTGATGTCATCATTTGACCACAGGGTATTTTTGGACACCTAATGATGATCAATAATTTAAAGTTTGGCATCTCTGTGAGTTTCTGTGCAGGATATATAAGAGTTTCGTGTTTCATGGCGAGTAGGTGAACTTTGACCCCTGGTAACCCCCTTCAGCAAGCTCATACAGTCACCAATTTGATAACTTTAAATCAGACATGCCTTATGATCAGACTGACCGAGTTTGAAGCCGATCAATCGAAATCCCTAGGAGGAGTTCGATCAAATGCAACGGCTGTAAACGTCAAAATCGAGGTCAAATGAACTTCAATCTAAAATGGCCGACTTCCTGTTGGGTTTAGAGCATGGCTCTAAGAGACTTTTTTGTACGTCCCGACAAGATACACATGTGTACCAAGTTTCGTAATTCTAGGTTTAAGCATGGCTTGGGGCTGTTCATTTAAAATACTCTAGGGGTCGCTATAGAAAAATTAGGCCACGCCCACCAAATATCGCTATGGATTCCTGTTCGGGGATGGATAAGGATCCATCCTAGTGAGTTTGGAGCAGCTCACCCCGAAACTGTGGAATTCAGAGCCAAACGAAATTCGATGGCGTTCGCAACGCCGCCACGCCCACCTGCTTCATCGCAGCCGGTCGGGGTTGGAATCCACAACACACCAACATGTCTTCTGTCTCTGGACACAGTTTCATGTTGATTAGGTCAAAGGGCTAAGATAGCGACCGTTCACAGTAAAACATTACACTTCCTGCTCTCAGGGGGCGTGGCCTACGTAAAAAAAAAATTTCACTGCAGGGTATTTTAGGACACCCGATGACGATCAATCACTGAAAGTTTGGTCCCTCTATGTGTTTTTGTATAGGAAATATAAGAGGTTTTTGTTTCATGGCGTGTAGGTGAACTTTGACCCCTGCTAACCCCCCTTCAACATGCTCCAAAACTCACCAATTTGATAACTTTAAATCAGACATGCCTTATGATCAGACTGACCGAGTTTGAAGCCGATCAATCGAAATCCCTAGGAGGAGTTCGATCAAATACGAAGGCTGTAAACGGCAAAATCGAGGTAAAAAATGGACCTTCAATACAAAATGGCCGACTTCCTGTGATACTTGCACTATGACATTACTTGTAAATTCTGAGCGTCTTAGTGCGCTCTACAACTGTACCGAATTTCAAGTCTCTACGATGAAGTAAGTGAATAGCAATGGGTCTGTTGAAAATTGCTAGTTGCTGCCGTTGAGCAATTTTTTTTGCGATTTTTGCGGCGACCTTAAAATTCAAAAATTTTAAACCGCCTAGTCGCTTCCGCCAAGTTTGGTGAGTTTTTGAATATGATAAAGCCCCCAAAAAGGCGCCTCTTTGGGGGGGCAGAAAAATAAGAATAATAATTAAAGCTGCAAGCAGCCTCGGGCGGCCCTCGCAGCAAGCGCCGCTCCGGCCTATTGGCCACCGCGGGGGTTCCGGCCACCGCAGAAGCTCTCGCGCGTTTTCCAGAGTCGCAGCCCGCTCCCCACCGCGGAAGCTCTGCCGCAGTTTCCAGCATCGCCGCCCGCTAGCCGCCGCAGAATCTGTCGCGCATTTTCCCCACCCGTCCACCGGGCGACAGGCGTGAATGCGTTCGGCGGCGCTCCCCGACGACTGTCGAAAAATCTGGCGCAGATCGGTCTATGCGTCGAGGAGATACAGCCCATGTATTAACTTAGGGGGCGCAGTGGAGCCAAATTACATTTCAAACCCGTCGGGCTCTTTAGAGGTGAACAAAGGTCATACATATCCAGTTTGGCGCCAATCGGATGATCTATGCCTGAATAAGAGCCAAACGTATGTATATGGCGAGGGACTGATATTCGCCATTTGGCCACGCCCACACGGTTCAGCCAGCAGCGAGCATTGACAGAGTTTATCATCCGAATCATCTTGATTAGGTCAAGAGAGCCATAAACAGAGCTTTCCAAGTAAAAAAATAGCACTTCCTGTTCCGAGGGGGCGGGGCCTAAGTGATGTCATCATTTAACCATTGGATATTATTGGACACAAGATAATGATCAATAACTGCAGGTTTGGTGTCTCTGTCAGTTTTTGAGTTAGAATTACAAATTATTTAATTTTTTCCTCTTTAATTCAACATTGAACTGTCATTCCATAGGGCAATGCTGCCCTCTGGTGTCGAATTACTGAAATAATGAAACTATTTCAGTGGGCAGCAGAGGGCAGCATTGCCCTACAAACAAAGAACATGGACTGTTTATTATGTAATTACACAGAAGATCTCTCTAATTCATTCTGAGGGGGCGGGGCTTAGATGACGTCATAATATGATGACATAGCATTGTCAGTCATCACACCAGGATGAGTCAGGCCAAGTTTGGTGCAGCTCGGTCGAAACATGTGGAATCTAGAAGCAAACGTATGGCATCGGCGTTACAGGTCACTTCGCCACGCCGCCACAGCCAGCTGCTTCATCGCAGCCGGTCAGGGCTTGAATCCACAACACACCAACATGTCTTCTGTCTCTGGACACAGTTTAATATTGATTATGTCAAAGGGCTAAGATAGCGACCGTTCACAGTAAAACATGACACTTCCTGTTCTCAGGGGGCGTGGCCTAAGTGATGTCATCATTTGACCACAGGGTATTTTTGGACACCTAATGATGATCAATAATTTAAAGTTTGGTGTCTCTGTGAGTTTCTGTGCAGGATATATAAGAGTTTCGTGTTTCATGGCGAGTAGGTGAAATTTGACCCCTGGTAACCCCCCTTCAGCAATCTCAGACAGTCACCAATTTGATAACTTTAAATCAGACATGCCTTATGATCAGACTGACCGAGTTTGAAGCCGATCAATCGAAAACCCTAGGAGGAGTTCGATCAAATGCAAAGGCTGTAAACGTCAAAATCGAGGTCAAATGAACTTCAATCTAAAATGGCCGACTTCCTGTTGGGTTTAGAGCATGGCTCTAAGAGACTTTTTTGTACGTCCCGACAAGATACACATGTGTACCAAGTTTCGTAATTCTAGGTTTAAGCATGGCTTGGGGCTGTTCATTTAAAATACTCTAGGGGTCGCTATAGAAAAATTAGGCCACGCCCACCAAATATCGCTATGGATTCCTGTTCGGGGATGGATAAGGATCCATCCTAGTGAGTTTGGAGCAGCTCACCCCGAAACTGTGGAATTCAGAGCCAAACAAAATTCGATGGCGTTCGCAACGCCGCCACGCCCACCTGCTTCATCGCAGCCGGTCGGGGTTGGAATCCACAACACACCAACGTGTCTTCTGTCTCTGGACACAGTTTCATGTTGATTAGGTCAAAGGGCTAAGATAGCGACCGTTCAGAGTAAAACATTACACTTCCTGCTCTCAGGGGGCGTGGCCTACGTAAAAAAAAAATTTCACTGCAGGGTATTATAGGACACCCGATGCCGATCAATCACTGAAAGTTTGGTCCCTCTATGTGTTTTTGTATAGGAAATATAAGAGGTTTTTGTTTCATGGCGTGTAGGTGAACTTTGACCCCTGGTAACCTCCCTTCAACATGCTCCAAAACTCACCAATTTGATAACTTTAAATCAGACATGCCTTATGATCAGACTGACCGAGTTTGAAGCCGATCAATCGAAATCCCTAGGAGGAGTTCGATCAAATACGAAGGCTGTAAACGGCAAAATCGAGGTAAAAAATGGACCTTCAATACAAAATGGCCGACTTACTGTGATAGTTGCACTATGACATTACTTGTAAATTCTGAGCGTCTTAGTGAGCTCTACAACTGTACCGAATTTCAAGTCTCTACGATGAAGTAAGTGAATAGCAATGGGTCTGTTGAAAATTGCTAGTTGCTGCCGTTGAGCAATTTTTTTTGCGATTTTTGCGGCGACCTTAAAATTCAAAATTTTTAAACCGCCTAGTCGCTTCCGCCAAGTTTGGTGAGTTTTTGAATATGATAAAGCCCCCAAAAAGGCGCACGAAGAGGGGGGCAGAATCGTAAGAAGAATAAGAAACAGTACAGATACAATAGGCCTTCGCAGCGCTTTGCTGCTCGGGCCTAATTAAAGCTGCAAGCAGCCTCGGGCGGCCCTCGCAGCAAGCGCCGCTCCGGCCTATTGGCCACCGCGGGGGTTCCAGCCACCGCAGAAGCTCTCGCGCGGTTTCCAGAGCCGCAGCCCGCTCCCCACCGCGGAAGCTCCGCCGCAGTTTCCAGCACCGCCGCCCGCCAGCCGCCGCAGAAGCTGTCGCGCATTTTCCACGCCCGTCCACCGGGCGACAGGCATGAATGCGTTCGGCGGCGCTCCCCGACGACTGTCGAAAAATCTGGTGCAGATCGGTCGATGCGTCGAGGAGATACGGCCGATGTATTAACTTAGGGGGCGCAGTGGAGCCAAATTACATTTCAACCTCGTTGGGCTCTTTAGAGGTGAACAAAGGTCATACATATCCAGTTTGGCGCCAATCGGATGATCTATGCGTGAATAAGAGCCAAACGTATGCATATGGCGAGGGACTGATATTCGCCATTTGGCCACGCCTACACGGTTCAGCCAGCAGCAAGCATTGACAGAGTTTATCATCCGAATCATCTTGATTAGGTCAAAAGAGCCATAAACAGAGCTTTCCAAGGAAAAAAACGGCACTTCCGGTTCCGAGGGGGCGGGGCTTAGATGACGTCATAATGTGATGACGTAGGATTGACGGGCAAGCCTCCAGGATCACTCAGGCCAAGTTTGATGCAGCTCGGTCAAAATATGTGGAATGTAGAGGCAAACGTATACGAACGGCGTTGCCGCCATTGAACACTCTTGGCACTTTAAAGCAAGTGAGATCAACTTCCTATCTGTCATCCAACACAGAATCAACTTGATTAGGTCAAGAGAGCCATAAACAGAGCTTTCCAAGGAAAAAAACGGCACTTCCGGTTCCGAGGGGGCGGGGCTTAGATGACGTCATAATGTGATGACGTAGGATTGACGGGCAAGCCTCCAGGATCACTCAGGCCAAGTTTGATGCAGCTCGGTCAAAATATGTGGAATGTAGAGGCAAACGTATACGAACGGCGTTGCCGCCATTGAAAACTCTTGGCACTTTAAAGCAAGCGAGACCAACTTCCTATCTGTCATCCAACACAGAATCACCTTGATTAGGTCAAGAGAGCCATAGATGAAAGTTTCCAAGGAAAAAAATAGCACTTCCTGTTCTGAGGGGGCGGGGCTTAGATGACGTCATAATCTGATGACATAGAATTTTCAGGTATCACACCAGCATCACTCAAGCCAAGTTTGGTGCAGCTCGGTCGAAACATGTGGAATCTAGAAGCAAACGTATGGCATCGGCGTTACAGGTCACTTCGCCACGCCGCCACGCCCAGCTGCTATCTCAAAGCCGGTCAGGGTTGGAATCCTCAACACACCAACATGTCTTCTGTGTCTGGACACAGTTTCATGTTGATTAGGTCAAAGGGCTAAGATAGCGACCGTTCACAGTAAAACATGACACTTCCTGTTCTCAGGGGGCGTGGCCTAAGTGATGTCATCATTTCACCACAGGGTATTTTAGGACACCCGATGACGATCAATCACTGAAAGTTTGGTCCCTCTATGTGTTTTTTTATAGGAAATATAAGAGTTTCGTGTTTCATGGCGAGTAGGTGAACTTTGACCCCTGCTAACCCCCCTTCAACATGCTCCAAAACTCACCAATTTGATAACTTTAAATCAAACATGCCTTATGATCAGACTGACCGAGTTTGAAGCCGATCAATCGAAATCCCTAGGAGGAGTTCGATCAAATACGAAGGCTGTAAACAGCAAAATCGAGGAAAAAAATGGACGTTCAATACAAAATGGCCGACTTTCTGTGATAGTTGGCTTATAACATTAAATGTAAGTTCTGAGTCTTTTGGTGAGCTCTACAAGTGTACCAAATTTCATGTCTCTACGATGAAGTACGTTCATACCATTGTGTCAACAGAAAATTGCTAGTTGCCGCCGTTCAGCAATTTTTTTTGCGATTTTTGCGACAACCTTAAAATTCAAAATTTTTAAATTTTCTAGTCGCGACCGCCAAGTTTGGTGAGTTTTTGAATATGATAAAGCCCCCAAAAAGGCACACGAAGAGGTGGGAAGAATCGTAATAATAATAATAATAATAAACAGTACAGATACAATAGGCCTTCGCAGCGCTTTGCTGCTCGGGCCTAATAAACAGTACAGATACAATAGGCCTTCGCAGCGCTTTGCTGCTCGGGCCTAATAATAATAAACAGCACAGATACAATAGGCCTTCGCAGCGCTTTGCTGCTCGGGCCTAATAAGAAACAGTACAGATACAATAGGCCTTCGCAGCGCTTTGCTGCTCGGGCCTAATAATATATAGTATATATAATATATATATAGAAAAATACATATTACTGTATATACTGTATATAATAATATGTTACTGGATTGGACATCGCCTATTAGCCCCAACAGCCATTGATGTGCACCTGTGGACGGCGGACACCCTTAGTCATGTCCACAAAACCACTTTCTGTTCCAATGTTGGATGAGCAGTAATCTGTTACAAATAATAGTTATAGTCCCCATATTGCTAATCCAATTTCTTTAATATGTGGCTTAAATTAAAGATGCGAAAAGTGCCGATGATTGAATATGTAAACTTTGAATTCTCTCTGGACATAGACTCGCTGCCATGGCAACCATCAGACAACAGCTCCTGGAGTTGAAAGAGCAACGATTAAGTTCAAGTGTATTAGGAATTAGCATAAAAAAACACACTAAAAAAATTCCTACACAAAGTACGCAGAAATACCAAAACAGAACATTCAGTCCTTCACAGTTTTATGTTTTTTTAATTTGAATGGGTGATCAGCCAATATTTAAATGTGAAGCCAATCTTGTTCACTGATCCTATCCTCAGCAAAGGTTTAAAAATTAGCCACTGTCCTCTTCTGCTCTCCAGTAAGAGGTTTGATTGACAGACCGGCCCACCAGGTCATGTCTGCACGTTTGCAGTTAATAGAGACCCCACTGTTACCAACTCAGTGACTTTCTTGCTACATTTAGTGACATTTCAGACAAAAAAAATTGGTATTGGCCAAAATTTGCAGCTAAGACTTTTTAAAGATAGGTAATTGGCCAGAAAACTGCAATCGGTGCACCCCAACTTTTTTTTCCCTCCCCTCCAGGGAGTCTTTTGTGGGGTCTAGGGTTACCTGTTAACATAAGACCCCTTCTTGGATATCACCTGCACAATTCTTGCATCCATTGAACTTGAGAGTTTGTGGATAGTTTCTGCTTGAATTTCTTTGTAGGATGTCAGAATACCTTCCCAGAGCTGTTGTTTTGATATGAACTACATTCCACCCTCTGATCTTCTGCTTGCAGATACTCCAAATGTTCTCAATAGGGTGGAGGTCAGAGGAAGATGGTGACCACACCATGAGTTTCTCCCCTTCATGCCTATAGCAGCCAATGACACAGTGGTATTCCTTGCAGCATAAGATGGTGAATTGTCATGCATGAAGATGATTTTGCTACAGAAGTTACAGCTCTTCTTTTTGAACCATGAGAGAAAGTGATCAGTCAGAAAGTCCATATACTTTGCTGAGGTCATTTTTACACCTTCAGGGACTCTGAAAGGGCTGACCAGTTCTCTCCCCATGATTTCGGGCCAAAACATGACTCTACCACCTCCTTGCTGATGTCACCGCTGTGTTGGGACTTGGTGGCCATCCACCACCAATCCACTACTGCGTCCATCTGGACCATCCAGGGTTGCACAGCAGTCATCAGTGAACAAGTCTGTTTGAAAATTAATCTTCATGTATGGCTGGGCCCACTGCGACCGTTTCTGCTTGTGAGCTCTGGTTAGGGGTGGCCGAATAGTAGATTCATGCACCGCAAGCCTCTGGTTCCTCCACCTTGAGGTTCCAGAGGCATCAGCAGCTTCAAATAACTGTTTGTTGCTTTGTAAGGGCATTTTAACAGCTGCTCACTTAATCCGATGAATTTGTCTAACAGAAACCTTCCTCATTCTGCCTTTATCTGTACAAACCCATCTTTGTTCTGAATCAGCCACAAATCTCTTCATAGTACGATAACGCTTCCGTTTTCGTTAACTATCTAATGTTTTCATACCTTGTCATACGGCACTACACTGTCTGATGATTTTTGTCAGCAGAGAGATCCTTTCTCTTTCCCATATTGCTAGAAACCTGTGGCCTGCTTAATAATGTGGAACATCCTTCTTAAGAAGATTTCCTTTAATTGAGCTCACCAGACAAACTAATCAACCCAGCTCTCTGAAATTAATTATAGTGATTCGAAGAACCCTGACACACAATACCATCTATAAATTTAATAGCACAACAAAAATTTTATCTTTATGACACTTAAATCCAATTTGCATAATAATTTGGAACACAGTGTATATTATTGTAAAATAAAATCACAACTTTATAATGAATTTGTGCGTTATTGTTAATATAATCACATAGAAATAATCACCAAAAAAATCTGTTCCACTTAGGAGGGAACCTAGCGGCCCTAAAGGGCCGCTTAGTTTGCTTATGCCTTAAGCCGTCCTGAAAGCACGACTACAAGTTATTCCTGCGGTTCACACAGGGCTCTATGTGCCTGTGTCCAGTCTGAGTGAAAGGAGGCGCATGCAATCCATGCTGAAGTAAATTTCAGAGATAATGCAGCGGCAGAGCGCGAGGCAACGTACAGAGGCGCCAGCTGTGTGATTGGTATGCTCTCCTAGCTTAAAATGCATCAATTATATACTTATCCTTTAGAAATACAGCTGCTCTGCCAATGTAGGATCAAAAAAGGTCTTAAACTCTTAATTATATTTTATAGATAAGAAATAATACTCAGAGATGAGTCCTTTTGCTGCAGGCCACTGCGGGTGGAGATTTATTACACTGTTCCACAGATCATCTTACAGCTTCATCAGTACAAAGTCAAAATCTCAAAAAATTTCCCCAAAATCTCAAACTCTTCTTGGAGTCAACCTGTTTTTATATAATCTCACTTTCACTGGTCTGAGCTGGCAAGTTTTAACCAATAATATTACTGCTCGTGTCTTGCCTGTGTTTGACATAGGTTTCTTGGCTGCCCATGTGTTGAATGTGTATTGGGCTTTTTCTGGGAGTATTCAACCTTTCTGACCTCTCATCTGCTCTGCATCAGAAGTGCCAAACAAGCCAATTATTATTCTTATCTATCCGAACAGTTTATTTCTCAGACATTGTTTCAGTCTCACTTTGGCTTCGCACGTAAGGGAAAGTTGGGAGGCAAAGTCAAATTGACCTTTTATGGTGCCATATTTCCTCAGTAAAAAACAACTCCATAAGAAGTATTTCCGCTCTTACACCAACGAAACACTCAGAGCAACAGAGACACTTGCAATATGGTTTTAAATAATAATAAAAAAGTTTTTATTTTTGTTTTTTATTATTTTTCTGAAACCAAAAACAAGCGAAGCTTAACCTGGTGGTGTATTATAAGCTTGGTGGGCCGCCAGGCTTATAATACACTGGCAGGAAACCCTGTGATGTAAGTCCATCTGTACCAGTGAATTTATTTGATTTAAGAATCTTAATAGCTTCTTTAATTTCGTCATGTGGGATTGGAGAGTCACATAATACTTTGTTTTGGTCACCAATTGTTTCAGGAGAATGTCTAGACTCATACAATGATTTGTAAAGAGTTTCACATATGTTTGCAATTATTTTGGGGTCATCATAATTGTGTCATTTGAATTTGCTTAGTGATATAATTTTTTGTTTCTTTGCTTTTCACATTTGAAGAAGTAGCTTGAATTTTCTTCCCCCTTTTTTAATCCTTTGGCCAGTGAATGTATAAGAGTCCCTTTCGCTTTTTTAATATAAAGTTGATGAAGTTAAACATTAACTTGATCAGCTTCAGCTTTCAAGTTATAGCTGAAGGGTTTGTAACTTGGCTCTCTTTAAGTTAAGGGCGTGTGAGTAAATGTAAGTGTGCATAAATGCTTGTTTGCAATGTTAAGATGCGCCTCTCCTGTGTGTCCAATAAGAGAAAATTTAATCAAATATATGAACATATAATAACTTAGATTAATGGATATAATTCTTAAACCTGACCTCAAGTTTGTGATTGGGGTGGATCATAACAAAACACACATTTACACTGGTTTTGGAATGGATAAAGCAGGTTAAATTGAAAATTCTGGAATTGCTCTTATCCAAGTCATGTTAAAAATCTATGGACTATGCTTAAAAGCCCATATTTTACATGAAAAGTTTAGGAGTGGTCAACTACCAAGCCAAGGTTATGGCAGAAGCTAGATGTTTGTTTGCAATTTGCTAATGACCATTTCATCAAATATTAGTGGGGGTGTTTGTTTATAAATGTGCCTATTTGGATTATAAGAAACCCACAAAAATTTCAAGCAAGTTGAACATAGCTCCTTTCTATAAAATTAATTAAAATTTGTAGTATTATAATCATTCCACTGGGGAAAAAATCATGAAACGTCCTAAATTAATATGACATGCAGATTATGTAAATAGTAATACATCTTATTTATATAGCGCGTTTCAGTTCTCAAAACTCTTGAAACAACATAAGATATACATGAACATATTTGGCTTAAGTAAGACAGCAGGTCAACATTGCAAAGACAATACTGTTCTTTATAACCAGATGTTTTTGCCTTTGCTGTTACTTTTCTTTGTCCCTTTTTACCCCAGGAGGACTAGTTGATGAAGTAACTGGATCAATCTACAAGTAGGTCTTATTGACAGGTACACCAGAAAGAAAGTACTCCCTTTCACCAATTCTGGGTTCTCATGTGAAACATGATCTGATGTTTAATAGGTTGAAGTATTATTCAAATAAAACCTCATGTGTTCAAAATGTACATTTTGACATGTTTTTTTTCCATTTGTTATTTTAAATTGGAAATCCATGGAAATATTAGGTGCAGTCCAAAAACTAAACTGGCACAAAAACCTAAGAATTTAAAGGGGATGTATTTTCTTTTTACTCTCACTGTACACTCTGGCCAGTTCTGTTGAAGTATTTCTAACCTGTAGCTTATAAACTCTTCTCTCTGCACCCACAGGACTGTAGCTGACGTCTTTGATGATGATAACTGAGGCCAACCATATGTTGCCACCATGTGGCCCAACTAATACATTTCACCTTCATTTTCTTTTTTTTGAGTACCCTATACATTTGATTAATAATGACTGAACAAAAACTGAAAAATAAGCAATAATATGTGTGTTTACTATTGTTACTTGTCAATCCGTACTTTTAAAATGTTACTTTTAATTTGCTCTGAATTATATCTAATAAAAAGCTAAAATATATGCTTAGAGATCAATGTATTGGATATAAAATGCTAAAAAGTGAGAATATGGTTCCTTGCATATCTAGCCCTAACCTATGAATTCAGTTTGTCAAATTACACCCACAAATTTGAATCTATTTAAGTGGAATTTTACATGATGGACCAACACTAAGAGCCACACAATATTGAAATGGAAGGAAAGGTTTGGTTTTCCAAACTTTGTACAAATAATAATACATTTTCACTACAGTTTGAGACAGTACATGATACACTGTTCTATCAAAATAAATGATAATCTTATCCTGCATATTGTACTTTTAGCTAACAATTTTAATCTTTACCATGACATTTCTGATCTAAACCTTCCATATCCTAAAATCTGCAGTATAACTGAAACCTTGTTTAGGTCCCCAAAAGGCTAATGCATCGAAGAAAAAAAAAACTTCTTTCCTTACCAATGTACACATGTGTATATATATATCCTTTTTGGATAGGGTTAGGGTTGGCTAGCTGCTTCAATCATTTCTGCAACTTAAGCTTGACCCTTAAATTTATTATTACATGATTGCCGTTTGCACTTCACCTTATTAGATTATTAGATAAACCAGAAATTGTGCAGACAAAGCAACAAACATGTTTAGACTGTACTGTATGTTTAGACTGTATGTTTAAACTGTGTGTTTAAACATACAGTTTATATTAACTTATTATACAGGTTTTGTAATTGCCATGTCAATCTGTGAAACAATATAACAATATTTGTTTGTGTACATTGCCTGCAGGACCCAGAGTAACCCAAGGATAGAGAATTATTCTAAATAAATTCAATATTTGTTACTACACCTGACCAGACCAGATCCTGTTTTTATTGCTACTTTCTATTATTATAATTTTGGTGTGTTGGTGTGTAATGTTGGAGTTATCAACGTTTTGTGTATGAGAGTTTAAAAAATTTAAAAAAGAAAAGCCCATATAGGGACAAGTGCTGCGAATTAGCTGTTGCTATTGCACTACGATGCAAATATGGGACTGCTGTTTTGTTCAGTTTGTCTATGTCTATGTGTGTCTGTCCCTACCAAATAAACTTAAATAAATAAAAATAAATATGCCTTGGATGGAGGCTTTTAAATGCCCAAATCCTGACAGAGTTGCTGAAAATTTTATGTGTTCGTGCCTCTGCCCCTTTATCCTAGATGCCCCAAATGCCCTATTGAGTTTTTTCATTAAAAAAAATTATATTATTATTATTTTATCTGTGCTTCAGGAAGCCTGCTTGTGCTCTGACTGCCCTTGGTCTAATATCTCTGAATGGATTCTCAGTACCTTTACATCTGTTGTTAAGACACTGGGCCCATGGTAAGGAGCAGGGTGATGGAACTGCACCCTCTAGCTATCAGATTACTTGCAAGAATATATACAGTACAGACCAAAGGTTTGGACGCACCTTTTAATTCAATGGGTTTCCTTTATTTTCATGACTATTGACATTGTAGATTCACACTGAAGGCATCAAAACTATGAATAACACATGTGGAAATATGTACTAAACAAAAAAGTGTAAAACAACTGAAA
This sequence comes from Xiphophorus maculatus, assembly GCF_002775205.1. Classification (NCBI taxonomy): domain Eukaryota; kingdom Metazoa; phylum Chordata; class Actinopteri; order Cyprinodontiformes; family Poeciliidae; genus Xiphophorus; species Xiphophorus maculatus. Next base: position 37,826 of record NC_036458.1, read on the forward strand.
GTACTCCTTATATTCTAGTTTCTTCAAAGTAGCAACCTTTTGCTGTGATTACTGCTTTGCACACACTCTGCATTTTCTTGATGAGCTTCAAGAGGTAGTCACCTGAAATGGTTTTCACTTCATAGGTGTGCCCTGTCAGGTTAATAAGTGGGATTTCTTGCCTTATAAATAGTCATGAAAATAAAGAAAACCCATTGAATTAGAAGGTGTGTCCAAACTTATGGTCTGTACTGTATATATATTTTTAACATACACTTGTTTGTGAATAAAAACGTAGGTCTGATGTTGAAGTTAGAAAAACTGTTTCTATTTATTTTCGTAATTGTCCTCGTAATTGAGGGGGGGGGAAAACCTCCTGGACCCTAAACACAGAAATAGTTTGGCTGCTGAGAAAACTTCTGACTTTAATTTTTATGAGGTGGTGATGCAGGGGCAAAGCACAACCCATGTATTGAAGCCTTAGTCCTTGTGGTCACAGGTTTGATTCCCGGTCTGGTGACATTTACTGCATATGTTCCCCCTCTCTCATTACCCTCTTTTGTGTCAAACTACTTTCCAATAAAGGCCAGTAGAGCCAACAAAACCTTTAAAAATATATTAGACTCTTGATTAATATGGATTGTTGATGTTGTTGTACAGTGTTTTAAGATTTTGTTTAATGTGCCCCTTTTTAACTTTGAGCCCTTGTCGCTCCAGAGGTCTCTCCGCAGCCCTATTGAAAATCTATAAATTACACCTGTTAATTTGAATATATTTTGAACACAACATTTAACACTTGAATATTACATCAGACCAATAAAAATCTATTTGTAAAATCAGAGATGTGTGCTTAATGAAAAGTATGTTTAACATCCTTTTTAAGGTTGCCTTTCTTTCAAAAGGTACTTTTAATCTGACAAGACTCATTTCAACATATATTCTAATTTATTGAATATGTAAATTCATAATGATTTAGTTATCAGACTTCTGATAACTCATGGATGAGAATGTAGCAACAATGCATTGTGTTTGGCAGCAGTCAGTGGGAGCTTGGGGAGCTCGGTGTGAGCAGCCATCTGCCTTGACCAACTTGGGGTTTGAAAAGACAGAAGATGTACACAAAAAATAGAAGCACTGATCTAAGAGTACTTTCTCAAAAAAGTGACTAAGCCAGTCTAACCATAAAAAGGAAAGCTTTAAGTCTAGTTTTTAAAGTAGACAGGGTGTTTGCCTCACAGACTAAAACTGGGAGGTGATTTCACAGGAGAGGAGCCTGATAACTAATAGATCTGCCATTCTACTTTTAGAACCTTTAGAAACTGCTAGCAAACCTGCGGTATGAAAGTGAATTGTTCTGTTAGGATTATAGAACAATCTGATGTATGATGGAACTTGATTAATAATGGTTTTATTTGTGTGAAGGAGAATTTTAAATTATTTTCTAGATTTAACATCAACATGAAGAGAAGCTAAAACAGGAGAAATATGATCTCTCTTTTTAATTTTCATCAGCTGTTTTTGATCAGTTAAATTCTAATGCCTGCATTTTGTGGATTTCCTGATGGCAAAGAATTTCAGTAGTATATTCTTGAAGAAACAAATGCATAGACTAGTTTTTTAGTATTTTTTAGTGTTACTCCTTTACAGGATATTCCTAATCTTGCCAATATTCCAAAGGTGAAAAAAATGAAGTCCCAAAAACCTTATTAATGTAGGCTTTAAATAACTTCAAGGTTCTTCATTTTATTAGAAAACCAATACATTTCTAATGCTTTGCAATTTGGAGAACAGAAATACAGGTTTAAATTTTATGAAAGAATTGTTGCTGTTGACTGGCATAATCTACAAATCTGGTTGAAAAATAGTTGCTGCAGACCTCTGATATAACTGGAAGGGCAATTTCCAATGAAGTGCAACAATGCGGCTTTTGAAAAAATATAACAAGTGAAAGATCTTACGTATTAGTAGCTAAAATAAATGCAGATCAACAAGCACAGATGCACATTGAAGTACACCTGCAAAATCCAGGCAGTCATGAGACATGGTAAGAGTCCTGTGGTGTGATGAGGATATGTACCTATAGTACTGCATAAACTCTTTCAAGTTTTGTCAGCAATGACAAACTTCAATGATGTTTGGATTTTATTTTTTAGAAAGATAATAGTAATAACTAGAAAATTCCTGAAGAAATTTAACCGGGGCCTGCCAAAGTGTGCCCGTCGGTTTGGACCCAGCGTTCTGATGCTAGAAATTAGCATCAATGCTAGAGAAAGCTGCAATAGTATGAGGAGATTGACAAGACTGTTGACTAACATTCACTTGCACCATTCAGTATGATAAAGTAAGTGTATCAGCTAAAATTAGCAAAAATGGTAATGTTAGCATGATTGCTGTCACTAGCATGTGGGATATCACTAGGATGTTCTCTATAATGGACTTACTCCAAGAAGTAGAAAAAACATGGCTAATAAGTCAAATAAATAGCTAATAGCTTATTTAAGCTAAAATGCTAATGCTAATGAGCATTTTAACCTGACCTGAGAGAAAAAGATAATGCAGAATAATATTATTGCACCGCCTGCGGCGGTGCACTAACCTCAGGGGCATGATGAGGCTTTTATTTTGAAATTTTTGTTAAGCTTAATCTCAAAGGTCCAAACTAATCCCATGTCTAATAGTCATTGGGTTAAATCAGTTATTTATTGCTCAAAAGAGCAATTACCTAATGTAAAACTTCTCAAGGCTTTTATTTTGAAATTTTTGTTAAGCTTCATTTCAAAGTGCCAAACTAATCCCATGTGTAACAATTGCTGGGTTAAATCAGTTATATAATGCTCAAAAGAGCAATTATCTGATGTAAAAATTGTCAAGGCTTTTATTTTGAAATTTTTGTTAAGCTTAATTTTAAATTGCCACACTAATCCCATGTGTAACAGTGCTTTGGATAAAAAAGTCAAAAAGCCAAAAAGAGCAATTATCTGATGTAAAAATATTCAAGGCTTTTATTTTGAAATTTTCAGTATGCTTCATTTCAAAGAGCTAAACTAATATCATGTGTAACAATGGTTGGGTAAAATCAGTTATAAAAAGCCCAAAACACAAGTAGTTCTAAAGGCCAGCTCAGTCCTCCTCTGTAGTAACTGACAGTTCCTCCATGTTTGTAGTTCTGACATTCAGCTCAGACCTCTTTTGTAGGCACTCAGTGTCCGCCATGTTGTAGTTCTAACCTTCAGTCATTGTAGTTCTAAAGAGCAGTTCAGAGAGGCAGACTAAATTCTATGTCTATTTTGAGTCTAACTGACACAGTTTTGTGTCAGTTAGACTTTTGTTTTGAGTTAAATTTGGCTCGTTTTTTGTTAATTATGTCGCCACAGTTACTCGAAATGCCAACAAAAGTAATAGCTCCCCTCACGGGATTGAGCCGCACGTTTTGATATATATATTGTGAGGGGGCATGCAGCGGTACGAGCCGCATTAACGGTAGTAGGAAGCGGCAGTTATTTTGAGGTGTAGAACAATAGGTGCCTGCCATGCAATGCATAGGGATTACATCCCTATGCATTGCTATAGGCAGGCCCCAATAATAGGGTGCCCTCCCCTATGAAACCCTGTGAAGGTGAGTGAAAGGAGAATGGTTGTGAACCTGTCATCCTTTTCTTGACATTTCCCACTCCATGCATGGCCCTCTGGCAGCACCCAGCATCTCCTACAGTGGCAGGCTTCTCCATTCACAATGTTGAGATTCAGAAAGTCTTTCCATCCAACTGAGCTCAAACTCTACCGCAGAGTAGAGTCTAGTGTGAGCTAACCACTAACCACAATGCACGTGATAGTTTTCTGTTGAGTGTACAAAATTTTTTTCTGAGAGTAAGTTGGCAAAATTTATGTTTATAGCACCTATCACAGACATTGAAATCACAAATTGCTTAATGAAGACACAAAAATAAAATAAATAAAATAAAAACGGACATAAAAAGCAACAGTCTTTAAAATTTTGTTACCATATCAACTTATGGTAACATAATAACACCCCTTTAAATATTGCACTGGTCTGGAGCATTTTCGTCTCTCTGAGCTTAAGATATTTTTTCATATTTTGCTAAATCTAAATAAAAAACCCATTCTAAATCGCAAAGTCGCTCAAATTTAAGACATGATTACAACATACTGAGTTATGTTAATCATCTATCGTTCGTATAGATTTTCTAAATGAATGTAACAGAAAGTGCTTTTATTTTCATATTTACAGTCGGAAATATCCTGTTGCAGCTGGCTGAACAGTGGCGGAATGTCAGAAGAGTGTCGGGTACAAAATTTTAGAGCAACTGGATCCCGACTAACCTTTCTCTGCAGTGATATACCTGTTCTCCAGTCCCCCCATCTCCACTCCCCGTGGCATAACAAAATGACACATTTTTAATAGATCTATTTCTAATTGTAGATATGAAGGAATGGGACAAAGTAGCCGATTAAATACACTATCTGTTAAAGGATTCCGTTTGTGTTTTTATTGTTTGTGAAACACATTTGCACCAAGAACTGTGCCAAAGTTTTGTTGTGCTTGAGCACACTCTACGACAATGTGAAGCAACAAGTATTTTACCTTGATAGAAGACTTTTGCCGTTTTTATTTTCAAGTAGAATAAAAACAACAAAACAAAGACAAATAATGTTTCCTCCCTGAGGCTATTTTCCCCCAATTCTTGGATAAAATACAAATAAAAGAAGACAATGAAGTGAAAAAGTTTAAGACTTATTGTCTTAGTGCACTGCAGTTGGATAGTCGGGCTAAACCTGAAAAGATATTCTCGGTAATAGATACTCTTTTAGACAGTAGGTGGCAGCACCTTGCTTTTCTCACTACTCAAAAAGAAGAAATGAGAAAACAACAACCTTCTGCTGTACCTTTAGATTAGGTTTACCTTCTGGTTACAAAACAACTGCTGAATATAAAAAAAAACTAAGAAAAATTGTGGGGAGCTGGACGTGACGGCGAATGGGACTGGAAAGGTTCTGCAGTGCGGACAGTTCGGATCCGTTTTGGGTAAGTTTCTTTTCGTTCCCTCTTTATTTCCTGTCTAAAGTCGTCTGTCGGTAGCGAGTCGTTAGCCGCCGGGTTGCACATGCTAACAGACTGTAGCTATGGCCCCGGGAAGTTTGATTTGGGTTGTCCAGACAGAGTCAATGCTGGTCTTTGTCACAGAATGCAGCTACTCTAAGCCATTTACTTTAGTCTTCACGTTGATATACTACTTTAATTAACAGAATTTAATGTAGTGTTCCAGTGTCAGTGTAGCAGAGATTGAAGCCTATGATGTAACTAACCTACTGGATGGGCGACTGAACCAGGCACGTGACACGCAGGCACGCACGCACACTATCACTAGCAACGATCAGTGGAACAGTAAACCTTAGATTTATCCGGACCAGGGGCGATTCTAGGATCTGACTTTTAGGGGTGCTTAGCCCGCAGCAGGGTATGAGAAGATATTCGTTGGTGCGGTTTTCTAAATCTAACAGCTTACTTACATACATTCACAAACAAAATTAAGAGACATGTTGTCAATAATTCACACAACAAAAGAACAATGTTCATTTTACTCAAACATATACTTATAAAGAGTAAAATCAGAGAAACTTGAAATTTTTCCCAGAGGTGTATAAACTCAGTTTGAAACAGAATCTCTAGATCACATCATACCTGCCAACATCTGCTAACATTAATGAGACACAAGCAGCTGTGGAGTCACTCAGTCCTAGGTCTGCTCCCCAGAAATTAAAATAAAATGTACTCAAAACTATGCATTTCCAGTCATTTGAAGAACACTAAATACATAGGATTAATAAACCTAAAACCAGTTTATTATCAAGGTAGAAGGTCATTTATTTGGAAATCATACTTAGAATTTGCATTACCCTTATTTTTATGTGAACGTTATGTGACTGTTGGCCTTTTTAGAACAATGAATGTCCATCTATGGAAAAGTAGACATGATGAGTCAGAGTTTTACTATTTCAGTTCACAGTTCACGAAGTGGGCCTATCATAGTTTCAGTACCAAACTCCTTTCTGTTCACAAAGAAATAGAATGACATTCTGCACTGTTCTTTAGTTTGACATTATTTAAGTGACTCCAGAGAGATTTGGGAAATTAATTACAAAACAGCACAACAGTCACTAATCAAACTTAAAAAAGAGTAAATTAAAATAAGAGTAATTAACAAGGCTAAGGACCAGGATCAGACTAACCCATTATTTATCCAAATATTTTGCACATATACAACATTTTGTACAGAATTACAAAATACTCTTCAAATAAATAAATAAAACCAATGTTGTACACAATGTACACAAAGTACTGCATTGCCCATTGCAAAAAATCACTGAGCATAATATTTTGAATTGCAAATTTTCATCTGAATAAAGGTTCTGATGATACAAGTCTGACCCCTTAAAGCTGGTTAAAAAATATATATAATGGTCTTTACTGTTTTCTTTAGAGGCTGGCTCTAGACCAAATTTACCACAGGGACCTATGTAGTCTATGTTTTTATGGAGAGAGTTAAAAAGGAATTAAACAAAAACAGCAATATTTCATCAGTTAATATTGTGAGCCAAAGAGCCACTTGTGTCTCCAGAGATTCAGGTTGCAGATCCTAATCTAGCAGATGGAAAGTGTGGTCCTATCTTAATACAGCAGTTAAAAGAGCAGTACTATAATTTTTAATTCATTAAATTAATTTTTATTAAAAAATAATTTTTATGTATTTTTAATAATACCTTAAAAAGAAAATTGTGACGAAAAAATATCCGCCACTGAATATTTAAAAAAGACATTTATTTAGTATAATTTCTTCAGAACCCATCTTAGCCCCCATCTAGAACAGGCCCTGGCCTGCAGGTCTGGGTCTGGTGCACTTTTGCTTAGCATGATTTTTCTTCATTGATAGGAAGTCAGATTATCCAAACTGGTAAACCACATTAATAAAATATTAGTGAAATAATATATTAAATGACCACTGGACAATTATTCATAAAATATATCAACATTTTTGAATAAAACACGCAGAAAGTAATGTAATGTACGAAATATTTATATATTTACTGTTAATCTATTCGTATGATTTGTTCTTTAAATGGCCACTTATTTTGGCTATTGCTATCATTTATTAAATATTATCCAAACTCAACATCCTAAGCAAATAATCAAACCACAATAGTCAGCTAAAATCACAATAAGAAACTTAAATCATAACTGAATGTTCTGTACCATATCAGCCTCCGGAGATGATTGAGGATGAAGAGATGCTGATTTCTGGTTCTTTAGGTTCTGATGGGTCTGCAGTTCCTCTCCTGATCCGTTCTGTCTGATATACAGTAGCACACTGCGCCACGACGGAAACTTTTTTTTCCTTTTTGTCTTTCGATGTACACAGTATCCATACTCTCTGAAATTGTTCAGCTTATGATGTGCGTCTTTTCACTCACGTCTGTATTTTTAAAAGTGTTTTTGCTTCTAAGGACATGGAATCGGGTTGAAGGCGTTTTAAAAAGACGCGGGTTCATAGCAGCTCACCACAGCTGCGTAGTGTCCGTCTCTAGGCAACGGTGACGTTCAGCGTCGGTTTGTAGCGTTTTGGGGTCCTTTAGCTCCGCCACGACAATTTAGCTGACCTTAATATTTCCTGTGTTTTATTTTGGTCAATATTGTTAAACTTAGTGTTGATGTGTGTATGATAGGCGTTTCTATCGGACACTAATGTATCGGTTCAATACAGGACGCACATTTAACGGCCGACTTAAGGACGACTCCGTATTTTACGGGATGCGTGGCAACCGGATTCAGGGGTGCTGAGATACAGTTTTAGGGGTGCGAAAGCACCCTAAAACAGGCCTAGATACCCCACTGATCCGGACTGCTCCTGTTGGACCGGTGTTCTGACTATCAGGGCTACCTGGTCAGATTTTCCTACCGTAGCACCGATAGATGGCTGTAGTGATATGTCACAGTGAGGCTTCCGTAGCCTGGGGGCAAACCGATGAGCATGCGCTGTACATCCAGTTGGTGTCAGTCACACACAGTAAAAGTTGAGTTCTACAAGCTGCATAACTGGTCTATAACTGGTTCTTCATAAAAGGTAGCCGTTCACGACATGGTGTCAGAAGTGGCCGACAGGACGCCTACTGAGTGAGATATGGCAAAGTTCGGACCACCGGAACCCTTCGACTTCTCCCGCCCGGCGGACTGGCCCATGTGGCGCCGTCGCTTCGACCGCTTCAGAGTAGCATCGAAGCTGGACAGAGAGAGCGGGGAAGTACAAGTTAACACGCTTCTTTATGCCCTGGGACGAGAGGCAGAGGCTATTTCGTGTATGAGAGAGAAAACGACGAAGAAACGGCAGATGAAGAAACTGTAGAGATCCATCCCGAGCTGGACTACACAACAGTAATGGCGAAATTTAGCGACCATTTGGTGCCTAAAATTTACATTATTCACGACAGAGCTTGCTTTCATAAGAGAGTGCAGAAAGCCGGAGAGCCAGTCGAAGCATTCGTTAGAAGCTTATACGAGCTAGCGCAATACTGTGAGTTCGGAGGCACCAAAGATGAACAAATTCGAGACAGGATTGTGATAGGCATATTGGACCGAGATGTTTCCCAAAAATTACAGCTGGAGGTGTAGCACAACTTAATGTAGTTAAGGGACTAGATGGCACATAACACCAGAAGACTAGATTCATCTACTGGAGCTGTTGTCAGTAATCAATAAAACAATACAAAAGAATAACTGCTTTCAATATTATGTATTTTAAAGAAAAAATTAAGTGAACACACAAAACACAAACATACATAGAAACCAAAACAATAAATACATAAATACAATATATATATACAGTACTACTACTGTAGATCTACTGATCTTCTATATAGATGTGCACAAAGAGTCCTAACTTTCCCCGCTGGTCAGCACATCGTCTGACTGACACACATTTAAAAGTCCATGTTTTAATTGTCCAGTTATTTGAGATGAAAAACTGTCCAAGTGCAATTTGTTTCCACCAGAAAAGAGATGAATAATGGATTGTGTGTCTAGGTAGTGAGATTGAGGGGGAAATGTTATGGACCTTCAGACTCCTACCAGACCAGTATGGAATAAATTTCAGGTTCTCCTGGCTCCAGCCAGTTGTCAGAAGCTCGCCATCCTTTAACCCTACAAAGGGATCACCTGGCCTGTATTGAAATAAACAGGACCAGTAAATTACCAGCCTGCTAGTTAACTAGACTTGTATATACAGAAATAAAAGCAATTATATCCACAATCTAATCTTTCAGACAAATTAAAGATATCAGCATTCATCTCATTATCTTAAACACATATTGAATTTAAGAAGCTACAATTGATGATCAAACAATTAGCATTGGCTACCACCACCAACATGCCAACCAAACAAACATTTGTGTTCACTACTCACCAATTCCATAAATAGTTCAGTGCATGACAACTTCATGGCTCCAAGCTCGCTGGATGTTCAGATCTACATGATTTTTTATATTGTGAGTTTTAAAAGTGCATAATAAACAAAGAGATAAACTAATTGTTTGAAAGAACAAACCTGTGGCTCCTTTGTCTCCAGCTCTCCCCCTCACACCTGACCGGAAAAGCTGGAGCAGGCCTAATTAACCACTCAAGATGCAGTGATTGGCTGAATGCACTGTGTGACTGTCACTCTAACCAATGGAGCACCAAAGGTGGGATTAAGGGCAGTTTTTACCCTGGGTTACAGAGGCAGACCCCACGCTTGAACAAGCTATTCAGATAGCACGCCAAAGCGTGCTATCTGAATAGCTACCAAACAGCAGAGCGCGAGTTTACGTGTGGAACATGCTGTGGACGGAATGAGTCAAGGGAAACGGCATTTTCACACTAAATAGAGCAACAATGATGCACAATGGCGGAGAAAACCGGAGCTCGGTGAGTCCAAATATCTCCTTACATGCTCTCGCTGTAATAGACAACACGGAAAAACGCAGCCATGTCCAGCTAAGAACAAGAGGTGCCGGAAATGCAATAAAACTGGACATTTTGAAGTTGCCTGCAAAACAAAAATGCTGAAAGAGGTGACAGTGGCTTCTGACAACCCGACCAAGAGGGAGGACATGTTTTTTCTTGGAGCGGTAACTAACGTTAAGCCAGCAATAATTGAGCAGCCAGATTCAGAAAATGAGTGGCTTGTAGAGTTACCGGTAAATGTCAGATTTAAAGTCGACACAGGTGCAGACATTACAGTGATGTCTCAGGGTGCATTTAATAGACTGCCAAAGAGCCCAAGATTGGTCACAGCAAGTAAAATGCCACTGGTCACCAGCCCTGGAGGTGAAGTCCGCTGTATGGGCAAGTTTCTGGCCACAAGTCAGTTTAAGGGACATAAATACCGGTTCTGGGTTACTGTCATAATGGGACCCTATGCTCACAACCTGTTGGGAGGCAGTGTTGCTAGGAGGATGGGTTTGGTCAGAAGGATCAACAACATCAACACAGACCTCCTAGGGGATGTATTTGGGGAAATTGGCATGCTTAAGTGTGACCCCGTCAAAATAGAACTGAAAGCAGACGCAGAGCCCTACAGCCTGACAACGCCATGCCGCGTCCCATTTCCTCTCCTTTCGAAGGTTGAAACAGAACTGAAGCGTATGCTACACTTGGGCATCATAGAAGAGGTTACTGAGCCCACCGATTGGTGTGCCCCGATGGTTCCTGTCGAAAAGAAAAACAGAGATCAAGTAAGAGTATGTGTGGATCTGAAACGCCTAAACAAAGCAGTAAAACGAGAGCGCTACATCTTACCGACTTTGGAAAACATTGCTCCAAAGCTGGCAGGGGCTAAGGTGTTTTCCACCTTAGACGCCTCATGTGGATTTTGGCAAATCCCTCTGGATGCAAAGAGCAGAAGACTGACAACATTTATAACCCCCATTGGTAGATTCTGCTTCAGACGACTGCCATATGGAATCACGTCAGTGCCAGAAATTTTTCAGACAGTTATCCACTCTGTTAAAGGACCATGAATGGACGACATTCTTGTTTATGGAAAGACTAAGGGGGAACACGACAACCATCTGAATGCAGTTATGAAGACCATCAAGAACAGTGGCTTGAAGCTGAACAAAGCAAAGTGTCATTTCAGCAAATCAGAAACTCGGTACTTTGGTCACATCATCAGTGCGGAAGGCATTAAACCGGACCCGACCAAAGTATAAGCCATCACACAGATGCAGAGTCCCACAAATGTGGAAGAGCTCCATCAGGTTCTGGGTCTGATTAATTATGTGGGGAGATTTTTGCCAGGCCTCTCCACCAAGCTACACCCAATCACCAGCCTGTTGAGAAGAGAGAACAAGTGGGTATGGGATGACACACAAGAACAGGCGTTCAGCGCTGTTAAAGCCATGCTCGTGTCAGCCTCAGCTCTTGCATATTATGATGCAAACCGGAAAACCGTCATCAGCACCGATGCAAGCAGCTATGGCTTAGGGGCAGCTCTACTACAAGAACATGAGGACGGCTTAAAGCCCATGGCATTCTGCTCCCACACGCTGTCGGACGCCGAGAGAAGATACTCTCAGATCGAGAAAGAGTGCTTGGCAGGGGTGTGGGCATGTGAGCGGTTTGCACGCTACGTTCAGGGAATGGACAGTTTCCTTCTGCAAACAGACCACAAACCACTTGTGCCACTCATAAATACTTATGACCTGGACAAAGCCCCCCCAAGGTGCCAGAGACTCCTGATGCGCCTTTTAAGGTTCAATGTCGAAGCAGAACATGTTCCCGGCAAGCAGTTGGTGGTGGCCGACACTTTATCCAGGAGGCCGCAGAGATACGTGAGTGACGAGACCACAGATCATGTGGTACAAGCACATGTTGAGTCGATTGTAGCAAATGCACCTGTCTCATCCCAAAGACTCTCTAAGATTCGTGTGGCCACTCAGCAAGATCATGAATTGCAGCAGATTACAAGTTTCATCAGGAATGGATGGTCGCCTAAAACGGTGATGAACCCACCTCTTCATCGTTATTATTCTGCAAGAGCGCATGTCTCAGAAATGGATGGATTAGTGTTATATCAGGACCGACTGGTCATTCCTGCTGCGCAGAGGGCTGAAGTGCTATCAGATCTACATAAAGGACACCAAGGACTAACACGGTGCCAGGCACGTGCTAGGATGGCTGTGTGGTAGCCGAGCATCAGTCTGAGATTAAACAGACAGTATCATCATGCAAATTCTGCATTGAAAACAAACCAACCCAGAGGCATGAACCTCTCCTGACTTCTACCCTACCAGAGGGCCCCTGGCAGCGAATTGCTGCTGACCTGTGTGAGTTTGAGAGATGGAATTATCTCATTGTAACTGACTATTACTCCAGAGACATTGAAATAGCTCGTCTGTCTTCTATATCTAGTCGTGATGTCATCAGTCTACTCAAGGGCATGTTTGTGAGGTGGGGAATTCCACTGGAACTGGTCAGTGATAATGCCACTCAGTTCACATCTACTGAGTTCCAAGACTTCACCAGAGAGTATGGATTTGTGCACACGACCTCTAGCCCCCATTACCCTCAGGCGAATGGTGCTGCTGAATGAGCGGTTCAGACTGCTAAGAACATCTTGAAGCAGCCTGACCCCCTTTTGGCCCTGATGTGCTACAGAGCAACCCCTAGTAGTGCTACAGGCGTGAGCCCTGCACTACTTATGATTGGAAGAGAGAATAGAACTACACTTCCGATGCTGGAGAACAAGCTGCAAGCTGCTCCGGTGGACAAAGAAAGTACAGCAAAAGGACAATCGGACAAAGTCAGGGTATCGGTTCTTCCATGATCGCCATCATTCTGCACAATCACTTCCCACACTACAACCAGGACAGAACGTCAGGATAAAATTGGATGGTGAAAAGGCTGGAAAACCCCGGCTAAGATTATTGCCAAATGCAAGGGGCCACGGTCTTACATGGTGGAAACAGAGAATGGAGCTGTGCTACGACAGAATCGGAGACACCTGCAAGCCGTCCCACAGCCCACCGATCGACCAGATCAGCTACAGTCACCTGATTCCCCAGTGAAACCGACCAGTAGCTTTCCACGTGAGGATAGTTCCGACTCCATGGCCAGAAGCCCTGTGCAAAAGCAGCTGTACCCAGAGGTGGAGCATCCTGCTTCACTTGAAGGTTCACAGATTACATCCAGGGGAAGAGTAGTCAGAATTCCTCTGAGATATAGAGACACTTAGTGACTCAAAAGTCCTCTACTTCACATGTTAGTTTAAGTGTGAAACCTATAGCGTTCAGAAATGTCTTAAGTTTGTTCTACTTTAAGATTACAAGGCAAAAAATTATTGCATATTACAATTTTGATTTATTCATATAAGGGTAATTTGACACGAAAAAAAAGGGGGAGGAGAGAAAATGAGTAAATTGGAATTTGAAAGTGCACTAGAACTGTAAGAGATTCACATGCTAAAGATGTTGGAGTTACCAGCAGTCTACTAAAAGCAAGTAAAAGTTTTAAGTTTGTTTTGTAGGATTGATGGGAACAGCAACTGTTGAAGGCAGAATAATCCCTACGTTGCTGTGGATTGAGGGCAGTCTACCCCAACGTCCTAGTGTTCAGATATGCTATTTTCTAACCTGTAAGTATTTCTGCAAAGTACCAGTATAAGGTTAAGCATGTGTGTTTCGCTGCTGAAAGGGGGAGATGTAATGATATGTCACAGTGAGGCTTCCGTAGCCTGGGGGCAAACCGATGAGCATGCGCTGTACATCCAGTTGGTGTCAGTCACACACAGTAAAAGTTGAGTTCTACAAGCTGCATAACTGGTCTATAACTGGTTCTTCATAAAAGGTAGCCGTTCACGACAGATGGCTAAGTCTATCTGTCAGTGCTATGCGTCCAAAACTGCTACCGTCATGTTTACAAACAGAAAACTACAGCGGGTTGTGTTAATGTTAAATATATTGGATAACATTATTTGAGTGACGGGACTGAAGTGGAAGCTTAGGAGTTATGCTTAGCTTAGCATTGGAACAATTTATATACATGACAAAACCACAAGATCACTTCCTTTATCTGAATATTCTACTCGTTTAAAATGAAAAGCTGTAGATGTATGCACTAAAACTTTTACTGGAATATCCTACCTGTTTAAAAAATATTATAAATACAAAGGTGTTTGTAAGAATAAAACAGTATCAGACAGGGGAAACAAGTTTTTATTGGAATTAAATTAAACACAGACAAATACAGATCACCGCAACTCTTTTTTGCGCATTAATACGTTGTATGACAGACTTTATCAAATGCAGCGCAGCCACAATGTGTCCACCGAACTGCACAGTTCATTGTGTTCCTGAAATGATAGGATATGATTAATATACACTAATATTACACGGCTATTACACAGCTTCAGTCCCACATAGTATCGCTAACATCTATTTAGCAAAGTTTAATAATAAAAACAGAGTGTAATTAAACTAAAAATATTTTAAAATATAGGGACAAAATAGCCCAAAAAACAACATATTTTGTCCTGATTAACCGCTAAACAATGACTTGTTTACAGTAGTAACGACTTTGCAGACGGCAAACTAAAGCCTAAGCTGCCTGTCATGTAAAATAAAAACATGAAGTAATACAGCAGCTTAATGAAAGCCAGGTATAAATTTTATTTATTTATTTTTTTTTTTTTTATTCATTTCATTCAATACAAATAAAAAAATTTTTAATACAAAGAAAAAAATAAAATAATTTAAAAAAAATGAAATGAAAGGTAGCAGAAAGAAGAAAATAATCTTATAATATCTGCCCCTTTTTCTCAACTATGGATCAAATTAATTAAATAAAGCTTACAGTAATCTTCGATTAAATAAAACACATGAAACAAAACTTCCACAGGTAGGACGTATTTGTAAGAAATCTGCTGGGTAAGCAGTATGTGACGTGTGATGTGCGAATGCGCATTACCATGGGTAGCATAGAAAAACAGAACACCTGGGCTGCTGCTAGACTGTGGAGTGCTGTTTATAAAGTCACACAATCAAAAATGGATAGCAGCAACTTGGTTTATTTAGCATGTCATACAGAAAGATATGTGAGTGTTCAATTTTCAAAGTCATACTTTTGCCACGTTAATCCGTGAACGTTCAGCGAATTTGAAACACTATTAAGCGTCCATGTTTGGTTCACAGTGGTTGGACGTTCACTGACATTAACCAAATGTCTAATAACAGGATAATAATAATAATAATAGCAATAACATCAACTATTATTATTATTAAATTATAATAATTTATAATAATAATAATAATCTAGTAATATTATTATTATTCGTTGAACATTGTTGACTTTAGCGGACATTATTCACTTTGCAAAGAATATTAATTTTACAGTATTAACATCAAAGACTACCAAGACAAAATATGATTATAAAAATACTTTTTTGTATATGTACAAAAAAGAGCCACCGCTTAAAAGTACAATTTTAAGAGATATTTACACCAGAACTAATGTCATGAACATTTTTTTTGAATCTTTGCAAGGACTGCTCTTAAGTTGCTTTTATATTAACAGCATTTCATATTTTTACAATTTATAGCATTTTATATTTTATTTTATCTACAACTACTACTCAGTGGTAGTTGTTATTGTGTCTTGTCTCTATGCTGTAACTGCGAAGTAATTTCCCTGCTGGGCTGAATAAAGTACTTCTATTCTATTGACATATGCACAAAATGGGAAAAAGAACCAAACAAACAAGAAAACAACCTTGACTCTTCTTAAAATTGTTTTGGTGTTTTGAATATGACCCTTGGTTCTTTGGCACCTCCCCTGAAAAACAGACAAAATATACACTGCTCAAAAAAATAAAGGGAACACTCAAATAACACATCCTAGATCTGAATGAAAGAAACATTCTCATTGAATACTTTGTTCTGTACAAAGTTGAATGTGCTGACAACAAAATCACACAAAAATCATCAATGGAAATGAAATTTATTAACCAATGGAGGCCTGGATTTGGAGCCACACACAAAATTAAAGTGAAATAACACTACAAGCTGATCCAACTTTAATGTAATGTCCTTAAAACAAGTCAAAATGAGGCTCAGTATTGTGTGTGGCCTCCACGTGCCTGTATGACCTCCCTACAACGCCTGGGCATGCTCCTGATGAGGTGGCGGATGGTCTCCTGAGGGATCTCCTCCCAGACCTGGACTAAAGCATCCGCCAACTCCTGGACAGTCTGTGGTACAACGTGACGATGGTGGATGGAGCGAGACATGATGTCCCAGATGTGCTCAATCGGATTCAGGTCTGGGGAACGGGCTGGCCAGTCCATAGCTTCAATGGCTTCATCTTGCAGGAACTGCTGACACACTCCAGCAACATGAGGTATAGCATTGTCCTGCATTAGGAGGAACCCAGGGCCAACCACACCAGCATATGGTCTCACAAGGGGTCTGCGGATCTCATCTCGGTACCTAATGGCAGTCAGGCTACCTCTGGTGAGCACATGGAGGGCTGTGCGGCCCCCCAAAGAAATGCCACCCCACACCATTACTGACCCACTGCCAAACCGGTCATGCTGAAGGATGTTGCAAGCAGCAGACCGCTCTCCACGGCGTCTCCAGACTCTGTCACGTCTGTCACATGTGTTCAGTGTGAACCTGCTTTCATCTGTGAAGAGCACAAGGCGCCAGTGGCGAATTTGCCAATCCTGGTGTTCTCTGGCAAATACCAAGCGTCCTGCACGGTGTTGGGCTGTGAGCATAACCCCCATCTGTGGACGTCGGGCCCTCATACCATCCTCATGGAGTCTGTGAGGGACCAGACTCAAACGAGGACAAAAAAAATGTTCAAGGTAGCAAAAATTCAATTATTCCAAAATAGCAAACAAAACATAAAGATTTAATGCAAAAATAAGTCAAAGAATAAATAACAAATTTGGGCCCAACTTAACTGAGGTCAACTGAATTCTAACTGAACACAAACAAAACTGACCTCCCAACAAAGAACAAAAGGCTGCTTAAATAGGGGTGGAGTAACCTAAATCTACCACATGAGGGAGGCACGACATAACAAAAGAACAAATAAATACAAAATTAACTAAAGCATTCTATGAAATGAATAAAGCAAAACTAACTCTTACTTAGCAGAAACAATAAGTGAATATTTAAGTGACAAAATTAACTAATTAAAAACAACTTGAAACAAGTCTTCCCCCTTCAGTCTTTCAAAAACAAATGGTATGCTCCAGGTTTCCTCCTCCAGCTGGTTTGTCTCAGCAGCACCTCAAACAAAGAACAAGTGTAAATAAACCATTCAGACAGACATTAAATCAGTGTGAACCCATTAGAAAATATATGTCTAAATGAAATAACTAACTTAAACGTATAAACTGTAATATAATATAAAGAAAAAATACTAACACGATGTGGTGGTGGGAGGAGCATCCACCACAGAGTCGGTTTCTAACCGTTTGTGCAGACACATGCACATTTGTGGCCTGCTGGAGGTCATTTTGCAGGGCTCTGGCAGTGCTCCTCCTGTTCCTTCTTGCACAAAGGCGGAGGTAGCGGTCCTGCTGCTGGGTTGTTGCCCTCCTACGGCCTCGTCCACGTCTCCTGGTGTACTGGCCTGTCTCCTGGTAGCGCCTCCAGCCTCTGGACACTACGCTGACAGACACAGCAAACCTTCTTGCCACAGCTCGCATTGATGTGCCATCCTGGATGAGCTGCACTACCTGAGCCACTTGTGTGGGTTGTGGAGTCCGTCTCATGCTACCACGAGTGTGAAAGCAACACCAACATTCAAAACTGACCAAAACATCAGCCAGACAGCATAGGTACTGAGAAGTGGTCTGTGGTCCCAACTGCAGAACCACTCCTTTATTGAGTGTGTCTTGCTAATTGCCAATAATTTCCACCTGTTGTCTATTCCATTTGCACAACAGCAGGTGAAATTGATTGTCAATCAGTGTTGCTTCCTAAGTGGACAGTTTGATTTCACAGAAGTTTGATTTACTTGGAGTTATATTGTGTTGTTTAAGTGTTCCCTTTATTTTTTTGAGCAGTGTATATTTTTTAAACCGAGGCATGTATTATAATAGAAATGTTTCGTAGTTTCATGAAACTACGACACATTCCTCGCCATATTAGGGTATGGTGAGGACTTAGGTTCCTGTGTTGTGTTTTGGTTTATTAGTCCCTGTGTCTTGCCCTTGATTTATCCCAGTTGTGTCTCATGTTTCCTGTTTACCCCTTGTGTATTTAATCCCACCTGTGTGTATTGTCCTGTCGGGCTTTAGTCGTTTGTCTCTAGTCATTGCTGTCGTTTGTCATTAGTCGTGTCTCGATGTCCTGAAGGACAGAGGACAGTGGTTGATTTTTAGGCTTTTTTCAGGTACATAAGATCAGGGGATAAAATCAGCTTCACATGCAAGTATTGGCCAATCACTGATCTTCCAAAACTAAGGAAAACAGCGTTGATAAATCAGTTGGCCAAGTACTTGGTGCAAGCCTAGCTTAATGCTTGATATGCCTGTATTTTGGACTGGTTGTTTGAACATCTAGCAAGTTTTCTTTGTTAACTTCAGAGGTAATTTATCCTCATTGCAATTTCTGGGATGCTTTGAGGACCCCAAAACCCAAATTTATGCCAGTGCATAAATTTACTCCTTCATTCATAAAACAGTAACTGAGAGAGACTGTGAGCTGTTAGACTATTAATTCCTGATAATCAGGTGGTGTGCTGACTTGTTAACTTTGATTAAGATGACCATCTTTATTAATAATTTCTCTTGCCACTTATTCATAGCCAAACTTTTCACTGCTTTTTGGTTTAACCATCCCATTTTCCAATCCTTTTCAATCCATTTGTCTCCGACAGGATTGGAACAGTACGTGGAACACATCTAATCCAGACCTAACTCCGTGTTTCCAAAATACTGTCTTGGTGTGGGTGCCATGCTTCTATCTGTGGATGTGTGCCCCCATCTACCTCCTCTACCTCCACAGTCATGACCGTGGCTACATATGCATGAGTCACCTCAACAAAGCAAAAACTGTGAGTGATCATCAAAGCCTTTGGTCTTATTTTCTGCTCTGCTTTTAACTAAAGTTAAAAGTTGATTTTTTTTTTTTTACTTTAGTTAGAAGTACTTTTTTTAACTAAAATTACATGTACAATATTGTGTTTGCATTATTGCTAATATGTTTTGTTTATGACATTATTATCATATGATTCCTGACACTTTTTAATTCATACCTGTCTGTGTGGGCTACATCTCCACATTTTTGTAATGTATGTTTCCTCTCTTATCTGCCTGCACTTTTACATGCTCTCTATAGATCAACTTGATGGGGTTAGGTCTTTCAGTCATACACACTTCTTTCTTTCTTTTGTAAGTGGGTCATGGAAAATTATACTAAAAGTCATGGAGAGTCATGGAAAAGTCATGGAAATTTTTTTCTAAATACCAGTGGGAACTCTGTTTTTTCTAAAGTATTTTTTACTTGAGTTAAAAAAAAAACACCAAGATCTACAATGGTGAGCCTAAAGGACATTTCTATTGAAAGATTTACGAATTTTACATACTTTTGCACTCAGCACCTTTCAGTTTTTTATGTGTTATATATTTAATATTTATACCACATCTTTACTGTTAATATTTTGAATCGTGTATAATTTTCTTTCTACTGCACAATTGTATGCCATGTTTTGTTGATCTGTCATAAATATATTACCAATGAAATATATTTATGTTTGTGGTTGTAATGTGACAAACTATGGAAAAGTTCAAGAGGTATGAAGACCCTCTGAACTTGTCAGTTTAATGTATGGGTGTACCGATACCACCCCTACATCGGTTCAATCGGTATAGATTATAGGTTTATAGATAATGTAAGTCTATAAATGTTTATATCCATACTGTATGTGAATTTATAAATCTACAAGTGAGTCCAGAGTAAACTTAAATTTAAAGACATTGGGTGTTGTATAGTCTATTGGGTACAGGAAGGAATGATTTCCTGTGGTGTATTTTGGTGCTATCAGTCTCTGGCTCAATTGGCTCCTGAATCCAGCCAGCACATCATGAAATGGATGATACTCATCATCCAAGATGACCTGCATCTTGGACAGAATCCTTCTCTTCGACACTCCTTCCAGAGAGTCCAGCTCCACTCCAACAACATAGCTGGCCTTGCAGATCAGCCTGTTCAGTCTGTTGGTGTCCTCTACCCTCAGCCCACTGCCTCAGCATACAGGATAGCACTGGCAACCACAGACTGATAAAACACACTGAGCAAAGTGCGGCAGATGTTGAAGGACGTCAGCTGCCTCAGAAAGTAGAGGGGACTGTGGCCTTTCCTCTATACCAGTGGTCCCCAACCACCGGTCCGCGGACCAATTGGTACCGGGCCGCGCAAAAAATAATAAACTTCTTCCGGATCATTTATTTTGAAAATCCTAAACCGGATTTTACTGGTTACGTCTTGCGCGTCAAAATTGAGCTAACTTGCAGCAGAATGAGTAACAAAACAACATCGGAGTACTGCCCCCCATCCCCTGGGTCCGCAGCAAAATTGCGAAGGGCTGACCGGTCCGCGCGACTAAAAAGGTTGGGGACCGGTGCTCTATACGATCTGAGTTCTTAACTTGGTTTGTTTTATAATCAATATGCATCCCAGATTAATTACTGTTTTTATCTAATGAATAAAATAAAATTCATTATTCCCATCTCAACAACAAGATTTTGATGAAGAAGCAACTGCTGGTCAACATTTGTGGTATTAGTATTGAGGCAACTTTGTTGTAGTTTCCTAATGACTTTACCACATCTTTACTGTCAATAACTGTTTTATGCTGCACTAAACAAGTATCTCTAGAGAGTTTGAATGTGTGGTACTTAAATAATTAGCTAATTTGACAGTGATGGGATTTCATCCCACAATTGGTGGGTATCCGATTTGATTCCTGCTCCGTCCAATTCTGTTGTTATGTCCTTAGGCAAGACTCTTCACCCACCTTCCCCACCAGTGGTGGTTAGAGGGCCCAGTGCATGACAGCCTCAACAATTTTTAGTGTGCTCCAGGGCAGCTGTTTCTGCAATCAAATAGACAAATTTGCATGTCTGACTGTTCAGGAAGGGTCTTTCTTAAGGTGTCTCCAGCTGTGGAAAACATCCTCTCTTTAAAGATCGACAATCGGTCAGAAAATTGCAGTCAGTTCACCCTTAAAAATTAGTACTTCTTAAATTCAATCAGCATGGTGGGTGATTGATAACCACAAGTTAAACTAAACATGGCAAAAGTTGAAAAAGATTTCTGTCACTGCACCTCTTTGGCTGCAGTGGGTGCATCTGACATGGGGGGATAGATCTTCTCAGTAGAAAAGAGTATCGCACAAGACGTCACAAAAACAAATCTCAAAATCAGTTGAGTACCCAAAATACCAAAAAATTGATGCATTGTATTTTTTGAATCTCACGCAAAAATTAATAATGAAATAATTTCTATTGTGGGTCGTCTTCTGTATACACCCTGTGCATGCAAAATGACAATAAAGTCAGTCTAAGTCTAACAAGTAGATGTCGATTCTCAATTGAAAAACAATTGAACAAAAGGTTCAATTGTTCTTAAATATTTTTCTGCTATGCTTTTGGTCCACTTCTGGGAACATTGGCATGAGTCTTAAATGTTTTCCAATTGTTTCACTCTGTTGAATAGTAGAAGAAATTGGTGCTATATTGATGGTGTCCTAATTCAGACCATATG
The DNA here is from genome assembly GCF_002775205.1 of Xiphophorus maculatus. Lineage (NCBI taxonomy): Eukaryota > Metazoa > Chordata > Actinopteri > Cyprinodontiformes > Poeciliidae > Xiphophorus > Xiphophorus maculatus. The sequence continues at coordinate 59,630 of NC_036458.1, forward strand.
CTCTTAGACAGCATGTTTGGATTGACACAGTCGATCAGTTAAGCATGTTTTAATTATTACCACTACTACCATTACTTGTTTATGATAAAATTCAGTAGAAGCAGTAATGGGAGGGAGTTGCAATTTGGCTTTATATATGGAGGGAAAACAATACCGTTGTGAAATTAGTATTCTTATAATACATGAGGTCAGAATTTTCTAGAGGCTAAATTATTTTCATCATGTCCTGATATGTAAAACCTTAAGGGGGTTACTTCCCTCAGCTTTTGGTCCTTAGAATGAAAAATTAATTTTGTTGCTTTCCATAGTGACTATTTAATAATTCAGGGAAACTATTAATATTAATGTGCAATATTAATATTAATATTAGCTGTGTGATTTAATTTCCCCAATTTTAGATTTTGCTTTTTCTGAAGTTCAGAATTGTTCCTTTTTCCAGGTGGTAGGTTTTCTATTGTGGGTTGTCTGCTGGTCAGATGTGTTCTATTCTTTCTGGGAAAGGAATCACAGCAGCAACTCCACTGCACCCGTCCACCTCGTCAGTCCTACTTTACTTGGCCTCACAATGGTGAGAGATTATTTTACCTTTATTCATCATCTCTCTGTGGAGCAGAAAAAATATTTTGTGGTATTTATAATTAAAAGATTCTTGTTTTTGTTCTGTATTTTTTATTTAGAAGGGATTGCTATATGTTTGTTCAAATTTCATAAAAACATTTGGTAACATTTATTTGACGGAGTGTGCATAAGACTAAAATAACAGCGTCATAAACATGACGTAACACCTGTTATGAACATGAAGGAGTCTTTATGGATGTCTGACTGATGTGATGAAGTGTCATTTGGTAAATAATGACACTTTTAATTCAAAGTTGCTTTAAAATTTGCATTATAAGGCCATTGAAATGACCAACTTTGCCTTGTGTTTTTTTTATGACACTTTGATGCAAAGTTGTCACTTTTAATGGACTTTCAATGCAACTTTTAGAGCAACTTTGCATTAAAAATTTCATTATTTACTGAATTACCCTTCATGACAACAGTCATAGACATTCATAAAGACTCTTTCATGTTCATGACAGAGCTTATGTCATCTTTATGACAGTGTCATGTCAGCCTTATGCACACCCCGTCAAATGAAGTGCTACCTAACCTTTACTCTAAGAGGTGCGCAGATATTTTGTCAGTGATTAGATGGTTATAGAATTCTGCATGACTGTGATGAGTTTGCTGAAATTAATTCATGTAAATGTGCCTTAATTTGTCTGTGATCCAGCTGCTGGCCACCTTCATAATTCAATATGAACGATTAAAAGGGGTGCAGTCCTGTGGAATTCTGCTGATCTTCTGGCTGTTAGCTCTGCTGTGTGCCACGGTCTCCTTTAGGTCAAAGATTCTCCAGGCGCGGAATGAGGTCAGTTTAAAAGATTCTTTACATTTTCTACCAGAAAATGAATTGTTCAAGGATATGTTTATTGATTTTATTTATACAGTTAAGAAATTGCAGTTAGTGCACCCAGGGGCGCTGCCAGGAATCTTGGGCCCCATGGCAAAAAATTAAATTGAGCCCCCCCAGCACAGCTGCTGTTACAATTTTTTGAGTCTATCTGACCCATCAAAAGCGTCACAATTTTAAACGTTTGCAACTGCCTTGCTTTCTTTGGTCCAAAACTGATAACTGGCACAATATTTACTGCTCATGAATTTTACATCCACCAGTCCGCATACAATATTCAAGTAAGTTGCTTAAATTTTTTCAAGTAGTTTTAGATTACTGAAATGTCTTTCCCCACCAGCAACAGTCATAGACAACATGCAAAATATACATGAAGAAATCCAGACTTCTCAAAAAATGATATGTAGTTGCATTTTATTCAAGCTGCAGTACATAACTGTAATAAAAAAATGTTTTCTCCATATTTGTTAAAGCTGTCACCATGTCGTGACAGTTTGTTATGAGACAGATAATCTGTGAAAACAATCAATCTCCTCCACCTCGTCCCTGAATTACTATTGCTAGCTAAAGTAATGCAACATTCCGGACAAAACAGCCAATCAGAATCAGGAGTACTGTCAATCAACTTCAATCACTCACTGCTAAATGTGCTAATGGTGGAAAAACAACTTATTATTACAGGAAAAATGTTTATCTGCTGTCACTGGTAGACTAGACTAAGCATTTACAACAGGCTATGCTAGCTGCAGCATAGCACAGAGCGATTGGGAGGAAGGATGAGCAGCCACATGAGATTGTGATTGACAGCACTAAAACTCTCCTGCCACTGACTGGTTGTTTCTAGCACTTTGAGAAATCAGAGGAAATAGATTTTCACAGATTATCTCTCATACCATACTGTCACAACATAATGACAGTTTTAACAAATATGTAAAAAATATATATATTTTTTGTATAAAAGTTACATACTTTAGCTTTAATTTAACTTAGGAGACTACAGGTCAGGAGGGTCATTTGCTAGAGTTGCTGCTGACTGATTCATCTGTTGTTAAGTGGTTAAAGGTACAAGGGACACCTTAAATATATGAATGTCGTGGAAATTTTTTGCCTTACTTCATTAAATGCTAGTGAAATGGAGGCAAACAGTAGTCTGTAGCTAAGCTAACTATGCTAAATGGTTGATAATCTCACACAATCTACTCACCTCTCTTGAATAAAAACTGTTATAAATTGACACTCTTGCCTTTCTCTCTCTCTTTTTTTTATTTTTTACTTTATAATTTTTCTTAGTAGCATAGTAACTGCTACAGTCGATTGTGTCTTCTACTGACTGTTGCTGAACACCGTCACCGCCAAGCGCTCTAAGCAGGAACGAACCATTTCATGCAGATCCTGGGGGGGTTCAGGGCAAATATGGATGTGTGTTTTTTGGTCTGGGACTGAGAACATTAATTTTTTACTGCTAAAAACAATCTTCGAAAATACAATATGATTAATTTTGTAATTGACAGAGTCCCAATTTTTTTTTTATTTCTATGAACAAAAAATAAATAAATAAATTGTGGAGGACCCCCTGTCGGTCAGGGGCACTTAGAATTGTCATAACCTTTCCCCCTCTATATGGCGCCCCTGAGTGTACCACAGTTATGCTTTCTTTCTTTTTCTCTTTTAGCCAGAGACTGTGTGCATATGGAAGTACACCACCTTCTACATCTACTATGCTTTTCTTCTGGTCGCTCTGATTCTCTCCTGCCTGACTGACCAACCACCGCTTTTCTCCCAGGCTACCAAGGAATTGGTGAGACAATCACATACAGACTAAGGAATGCTGTAAACACTAACCCACACTGCTATTTCACAGTTGAATTATGCAACAGTTACCACTTTATATTTGGTTTACAGAGACAACCAAAGCTTTCTCTGGCTGTTACCCACATGGGGTTTTGTGGCTTCATTAATTTGACTTTTCACTCGTTTCTATGGTTTAATGAAAAAAACTTTAAGAACTTCTCAGAAGTTTAAATGTTTTGTTACCAAATAAATCATATTTTTCTAAAGATCAATGTTTTCATTGTTGATCATTTTCTTCCCAACTCTCTCACATGTTAGATACTAACTTCTGAACAAAATCCTAACCAACTATGAAGTGTTGTCTTAGAGCTTGAAGGTTATCAAAGTTTGGTTGCTGCTGTTTCTTCTCCTTCTTTCTGAGAACTGGCAACAGGGGGGAAAAATCCTAGAATTTTCCTGAATGTTCTGATCCCTGAAACTCTTTAGTTATAACTTTACCTTCTGACATGGTACATCATGTTAGAAAATCTACAGATTTAAAATATTAAAGAGAGTTTGCAATAACATTATTGTGTCATTTAAAAACATTTTGGCAATTATTGCAAATTGATAGCTAATCAAAAATATTACCAAAGTCTGGCATCCTGAATCCAAGTCCAAACAATCATCACATACTTTCTAGTTGTAAAGTGTAAGGTTTCCTCCCACAGAATCCCTGTCCTGAGCCTGGAGCTTCTTTCCTCTCCAGGATAACTTTCTGGTGGATTACAGGGTAAGCACACAGAAAGCACAGAAAAGTACTGTGAATGTAGTGCTAACTTGTTGGTTATATTGGTGGTCCAACCACCACGACCAGGAGTCACCAACATGGTACCCTGCGGCACCTGGTCGCCTAAGGTACATTGTCAGTCGCCCGAATAACAAGTTCTAAAAATAGCAATTGTCGTCAGGGAGCACTGCCAAAACAAGTATGTAATTAAATAATTTCACATTAAAGTAATAACATTTGTTTATATGTAGAATTTAAATAAAAATAAATTTAAAAAATGTTTAAAATAAATTGCTTTATGTATAAAACGTAGTAATCTTTTCTAGGGTTAAAGTTCAGAATTATGCGCAGACGCAAGGGTGTACACCCTGTGCATGCAAAATGACAATAAAGTCAGTCTAAGTCTAAGGGTGACTGCTTACTATCAGAGCTATAGGCAGTAGTGCCTATAGCTGTATGGCTATATGCACTGTACGTACCTTGAGATTTTCCTACAAGTAAAAAATAGAAAGGAATAAATTTTGGATTTTCGATATAAGTGTCCATATAGGTGAGCCTATATGAGCAATCCGCGCCGAGGTGAACTTCACAGATCAAGTCAAGACAGCGCGCCCGAAGCAGTCAACACGCAAAGGCGCCAGCTGTCTGACTGCTGCGCGCTCCCTGTTCAATGAACTATTAAAAACTATAAAGATGCAAACCCATCTTTCTTTCAGGAATAATTCTGCCCTACCAGTGAAATGCTCACTGCAGAAGAGACGCTTGCAGTCTGGCTTATTTAATAATTAACAAACAACGCTTGGCGAGGGGGACACTTAAAGCATGGCGCCCGCCAGGCCTATAATATACACGGGGGAAACCCTGGTCAGAGGACTGAAATGTGTTCAAGTGATTACTGAAGTACACTAAAACTAGATAAATTATTCAGTAAATCGGAACTGAGCAAGAAATTATATTCACTATATCTCTGGAGACTAATGACCCTAATGTAGGATAAAGAAGGATGAAGAATTTATACCTTTAGATCAATTGTGTTCATCTTTGGAGTCATTTTCTCTCCCAGGATGATGATGGTTGGATATAGACGCCCCCTGGAAGAGAAAGATCTTTGGTCTTTAAACCCTGATGACTGCTCCCACAGAGTGGTACCACAGCTGGTGCATCGCTGGAACTCAGAGTGCCAAAAAGTCAAGAGGTCAGCAAGATAAACAGTGAGGTTCAACTTTGTTTAGCAGGACTAAATTAGTAATACATTTTTTATGAATTCAGCACCTTCTACATGATGTATTCAATGTCTTTCAGTAAACCTAAGACATATAATTTTCCTTAATTAATTAGTTCACATTCCAGCAGGACAATGACCCTATGCATACAGTGGAATTGTTTAAATCAAAGCAGATTAATGTGTTATAGTGGTTCACCCAGGTTCAAAAAAGATTTGGGGCAAAAGCAGTCTGGAGATGTTTAAAGCTAGTACAGACATACCTCAAAAGACCTGTAGATGAAAGATGATTTTACAAATTACTGACTTTGTAGTTGAACACAACACTCTTCCAATTTTTATCTTTAATAATGTTTTGAAAACCATGTATCATTTTCCTTCCACAATTAACAATTATGCACTACTTGGAATTGTTCTGTCTTTTAAAATCCTAATAATTGACATTGACATTTTTTTTGTGATACAAATATAACTCAAATTTAAGCAGTGTGAATATTTTTGCAAGGTAGTGCATGATAAAATACCCATCCATTCTGTTTTCAGCAGAACCGAGCAACAAATGGTATACTCCCCTAAACGGGCTCTACATGGTGAGAACAGAGAGGGCCAACCTGTGGAAGAGTCTGAAATCTTGCTCCTAACGTCTCCCAGGAAAACAAAAGAGCCTTCGTTGCTTTGGGCATTGTGCTTGACCTTTGGACCCTACTTCCTCATCTCTTGTCTCTATAAAATAATCCAAGACATTCTCATGTTTGTTGGTCCCGAGATCCTTAGGTGAGTAGATTAAATATCAAGTTTTTGACTTGATATTTACAGTTTTATACAATGAAATTCTATTTGTAGCATTGCTTGGTTAATGATTAATGGCATGCATGATAGTTTTTCTAATCACACTTAAAGTATTAGTTGCGTGGGCTAGTGTTTCTATATCAAGCTTATAGATGGAGTTATAAAATGTTATCTTTTGAGTTGGTTGGACAAGGCGATTCTAAAACCTTCCATTACTTTGTAAGGTATATCAGAACAAGAGGCAGACAGAAATAAAGATGTCAGGACTACAATTTGGGTTTCCACTGATATAATTGACCAAATTAGAATTACAAAAAATAATACATCAATTTTTTTTATTTATATAATGCATATAATAAATACACTTTTTGTTGCACCACAAAAGCCATGCTGCAGCAAATGCTTGTTTGGAGGCACTGGCCTTCGTGGACAATGCACAGCTGGCTCCACTAGAGGTCTTAAGGCATTGCAAAGCTCATCAGAAGTTGAGTTTGTCATTTGAAAGTGTTGAATCCATATGCCTTCTGTAAAATCACCGACTACAATTTCTAAAATGTCCCGCATATGTAGCCGTTGCTAAGTAGAAAGAGTTTGTTGAGCCAATGCCTGAATAAGACATGCAGACATGACAGCAGTTAACAATAGTGGTTGCCAACTCAGCAACTTTCTTGCTATATTTAGAGACATTTCAGGCAAAGAAATTGATATTGGTCAAAATCGGAATCAACAGGTCAGGCTTTTTAATGATTGGTAATCGGCTATAAAACTGCAACAAGTAAGATGAAGAAAGTTCTCAACTGAATCCATGGTTGTTCATAGTAAAAGTCCTTTAGAACAATACTAAAAAATTACTGTTCATGTAACGAACAATGCCTTTATTCATGTAGTCATTATGTTGTGTCTTTTTTCTTGATTCCACCAGACTGCTTATACACTTTGTGAATGACACCAGCGCCCTCTCCTGGCAGGGCTATTTTTACACTGCTTTGCTCTTCATATGCACCTGTGTGCAGTCGCTGATTCTTCAGAGGTACTTTCATGTCTGCTTTGTCTCAGGCATGCGTCTGCGGACTGCTATCATCGGAGCTGTCTACAGGAAGGTACTGACAACAGCAGCACTGTGCTTCAAAAACATTGTAGAATCTTTTCTGTATAATAAAGTCATGGGAAAAGAAGTCCAGAAAAAGGCTAAAATTGAGTTTACTTTAAGTGTGGATGAATACTGGAGGTACCGCTTGAATTTCCACTGTTTCCACATTTTGTCTTGCCACAAACCTCAATGCATTTCATTGAATGTTATGTGACAGACCAACATATGTACTGTAGTGGCTAATGAGCCAAAAACAGCCCCCTGTCTTCAACGAGGGCAGACAGCTGGTTGTGAAATGCCGACATTTCATTATGAGATCTTTAATGGCTTTAGCCCTTGTATCCCCTCTGGGAAATTTTTGTTTTTTCAAAACTTCATCGATGGATTTCAGTCTCGATGGCTGCCGTGTTGCTACCATCTTTAGCACTGCAGGTGTCCTCAAACGCTTTGAATACTCTGTCAAAGCAATGGTTATGTTTACGGTGACTGATCAAATTTGACGTGTTAAAGGTCATGCTGTTTTTGCTTCTCGTGGAACTTTCTTTCAACATTTGTTAAACAAAGCCAGCATATTAACCTCTTCCGAAACTTTAAAGAAGTTCCAAACTACAGCGTTTATGGTTTTTGTTTACTGACAAGCTGGGCCGCATTCACATGGCGTTGAAAGTTCCCAGTTTGTGGGTCATTTGTGACCTTTTTTGTTTATGTTTGTGTTGTTTGAGTGTAGCGCACTGCTGAAATTGGTATATTATTTTTTAGCTATTATTTAATTATGACTGAGTGGTTTTCTGACATGAGGGAATTTTAACATGATTTATTTACAGTCAGAGAGTTGTTTTCTCCAATTATACTCCTGCCACTTGAGCTTCACACAGGTCTCATGCAGCAGTGGGAGTGATTGATTAAAAAAACACCCATGGCACCAAAAGTGTTATCGGTGCCGCGACCGATAAGTTATGTCAGACCGATAAGAATGATGTCATAATTTATTGTTATTAGGCCGATATTTATCATGCACCCCTAGTAATTTTAATTCCCAAGTACGTTACTTCAGCCTGCAGGTGAAGAGAAAAGAACTACCTTTTGATAATGCTAAATTATTGATATCTTATGCGTTTTTTTCATGTCTGGTTACATTTGTTTCAAGAGAGAAAGTTTTAAATCAGCAAATAGATATTCCCACTCCACCCGATCAAATGCGCTCTCAGCATCAAGTGAGACCGCATTCTCAGCATCTTGGCCTGAGTGGGAAGAGTATAGGTGCTGGTCAAAAACATGTTGGCTGCTTTGACCTCAGACCTCAGAAAACACAGTGGATCATCACCATCAGATGACAGGGCACCTAAACCATCAATGACTGTGGAAACCTTAGACTGGACCTCAAGCAACATGGTTTCTTGTTTCTTTGCAGTTTTTTATTTGTTAAAAAAGTTTAAAATATACAATAAATTTTGTTCCACCTCACAATTGTGTCCCACTTGTGGGTTCTTCACAAAATAATACAAATTTTAGATCTTAATGTTTGAAGCCTGAAAAGCGACAAAAGGTTAAAAAGTTCAAGGTGGCCGAATACTTTTGCAAGGCACTGTATCGCACTGCTTTGCTTTGTTTGGATGCTCAGTCCTTGGGATGAACCAATTTTTGGGAATGTTGGTGGGTTTAAAATGCACCAGAATATTATTTCTACAAAATATCTAACTTAGTTTCTCAAATAATCCAGCCACATACAGAATAATGATGTTCTTTTCTTCTTCAGTGGGGGGTGTTGGCTATTTTTTTTGAAATCCTGTATGCTTTAATATAGGTTCAGTTTAGAGAATCCAATGCTTTCAAGCGCTTTTTTTGTTGTGTATACATTCCTTGTCCTTCATGTCCATACATATAGTGCTAAGCACTATACTTTAATCTCCACAGGGACATATCACTTAGTGGATTTGCTCTTTCAGGCCTTGGTCATAAGCAACGGAGCACGGCGCACATCAACTGTGGGAGAAATTGTCAATCTGATGTCTGTGGATGCTCAGCGCTTCATGGACCTGGTCACATACATCAATATGGTTTGGTCTGCCCCTCTGCAAGTGGTGCTAGCCCTCTATTTTCTCTGGCAGGTAAAATTACCGAGAATGTAAAGCTGCTATTTAAATTATTGATTGCTGATGCTTTTCTGTCTGTTTTCTTGAGGGCAAATTTTCATTTTATCTGTTTATTTGTCCAGAACTTGGGTCCATCTGTCCTAGCAGGAGTAGCTGTGATGGTTCTGATGGTTCCGATTAATGCCGTGATTGCCATGAAAACTAAAACCTACCAGGTACACCATCTCACAACTCCTCACCTCTGGTTGTCTGTATCCTAATGACTCTTTACAATAAATACATGACATCAATAAATACATGGCATGGTTAAGCTCATCTTTTGCTGTAATCATGTGTTGAATAGGTGGCTCAGATGAAAAGCAAGGACAGTCGCATTAAGCTGATGAATGAGATGCTGAATGGCATAAAGGTGCTAAAGCTCTATGCATGGGAGCTGGCCTTCAAAGAAAAGGTGTCAAAAATCCGAGAGAGTGAGCTGCGTGTGCTGAAGAAGACGGCTTACCTGGGCGCCATTTCCACCTTCACCTGGGTCTGTGCTCCCTTTCTGGTGAGTCCTGCTCTGAGAGAATGTTGTTAATCATTCCACTTCTTCTCTGCTGATAAAAACATTAAAATGATCGAGTGTTTTCTGCTGCTCTACAGGTTGCCCTGTCCACTTTTGCCGTGTATGTGCTGATTGACGATCAGAACGTCCTCGATGCTCAGAAGGCCTTTGTCTCGCTGGCACTTTTCAATATTCTGCGCTTTCCTCTCAACATGCTGCCGATGGTCATAAGTAGCATTGTGCAGGTTGGTGCACTTCTGTTTCTCTTGGCTTGCTCTCACTGCTGTGTTGGAGTATGTTGTTTGCAATTCACAATCCTCACCTCAAAGATAATTGATTCCATGCCAACTAATTGCATCACCACTTTCCACTGCCCCCCCGATCTGATTTATTCTTCCTCTGCTGTGTCTGAGGGACCCTCAACTTGTTTTGTTTGATACTAACCTGTTAAAAGAATTACCACTTTTACACAGCCTCAATGTGTGGAGATGTGCTGTACTGAAGTACACAAATCCTCAACATAGTATCAGAGTATCAGTTTACACACACACATAACAGAAGGCTAAGACCATTAAATGCAAAACAACTAATGACGCACAAATATGTAAGAGTGATAATGACACATCATAATTCCAACATTACCCAACTCAATCAAACTTGGAAATGTAGATATTATTAATTCCGTGCTGTGCTCCACAGCAAAGGGAAAAACTGCTAAAGTACAACTCAAAACCACTTTGTTTCTCACTCTCTGTAGCTATGCGCAGACTCATTGCCATAGCAACCGACAACAACGCCACAAAAAAAACCCCTCAGATATTTCCCATACAAAGAGCAGAACATTCAGCCTGTTGCAGTAGTATGGTTTTAGACTTAATGTTTATTTTGCGATTATTTTTCTCTAATGCTAGAAAATTTCTAAACTCCTCTGCCCTTCATATTCTTTATTGTTCACTTATTTTGCCATATTTAAGTTACTGTGTGGAAGTTTGGGGTAACACTTACAAAACTTCACTTCAACCATTATGCACATTACAGATAAGAGCCATTCGAATTTCTTTAATCTTCTTTATTTTTTCTTCCGTAACCGTTAATGCGGCTCATACCGCTGCGTGCACACCTACAAATGAGGTATCAAAACGTGCAGAAAATTCACGCCATTGGAGCTATTTCTTTTGGTGGGATTCGGGGTTAACATGGCGACATAATTCGTAAAAAACTACGAAAAAAACCCCATTATAAGTCAATGGGAAAAATTCTACAAATACCCTATTTTTGAGGATTTTCTGTGTCGTCACGAATTCACGTAGAAATGCCATTCAAATTTCATTTTGTAGATACGTCTGTGATCTCTTCGAAAGTGAAGACGGCTCGTCGATACCAATTACGGTTTGTCCACAATTTGTCTCTAAGCAACCCAAAGTTTCTCATTTTTCCTAAAATTAGAGTGTGTCTCTGACTGATTGCCCCTCTGCTAGAGTGAGAAATGAAGAGAATTTTTCACCCCAAGCTAATTTTGAAATCGCCATCACGCCCACAAATATTGCACGATTGGTATCAAAATCGGTCCTGACATTGATACGCATGTCTGCTCTGGTAAAATGTTTTCGAAATTTATCTAGACCGTATGGTTTTCTGTCACGGTGCTTCAGAGCAAAGTGATGCGACAGGATTTTCTGAGGCTGTCTCAGGCTCTCTCCCATGTATTTGACTAGAATTTCAGATCTGGGCACAACATTTCTTTCTCTCATCGCTGTAAATGCTCTGAGTGAGGTAGAGATATGAATCTCGGGACTATAGCAGAAGACACATAGCCCTCTCATACGCTTCAAACGCTTTTCGAATATGTATTACGGTTCCCGAACGGAAAGGACTTGTTCCCAATGCTTTTTTTGGGTAAAACTAGCTGGCTCAAACAGAGAATTGTCTGCCCCAGCCTCTCTCACTAACAGCTCTACGGTGGCCGACAGGTGCAAATGCGCAGCAAAAGAGAAAACATGCAAACAAAAAAGAAGACACCCCCGAATGAAATGCAGCAAACAAAAAGAGAGACGCAAACACCCCCGAATGAAATGCAGCAAATAAAAAGAGAGACGCAAACACCCCCGAATGAAATGCAGCAAACAAAAAGAGAGACGCAAACACCCCCGAATGAAATGCAGCAAACAAAAAGAGAGACGCAAACACCCCCGAATGAAATGCAGCAAACAAAAAGTGTTGAAAACGGAAGTGCTCCAGACCACTAGGGGGAGTCAAAGAAAATAGTATTCATTTCTATGGGACCAGATGCAAGATTCTTCTTCTTCTTCTTCTTGGTATTTATTGGCGGTTGGCAACAAACTTACAGTAGCATTACCGCCACTTACCAGTATGGAGTGTGGTTCGAGATGGTCCTTTTCCCTCCATTAACTCCTGATTAAACATACCCCCACACATACACACCTGCTTATATTATCCAACTTGCTTATAACTTTATATACCCCTCTTTGATATTCTTTACACATTCACACCCAACTTGCTCTACTCATATCCTATGAAATAGCTTTGTTTTTTTAAGATACTGAATAATTATTTGAATATGTCTACTCCCGAAATTTCTCCTCAAAAATTCTATTAAATTAAACCTTTCTTTAATACCTATACACTCTCTCAGCATGCATCTTCTCTCTTCTTCATACTTACAACACTCTAAAATAACATGCTCTATTGTTTCAGACTTCTCACAATAATCACACTTTCCAGATGCAAGATTCAGAGAGATGCCTTTACTTTCTTTCAAATTTCTTTCTCTGAATCTTGCATCTGGTCCCATAGAAATGAATACTATTTTCTTTGACTCCCCCTAGTGGTCTGGAGCACTTCCGTTTTCAACACTTTTTGTTTGCTGCATTTCATTCGGGGGTGTTTGCGTCTCTCTTTTTGTTTGCTGCATTTCATTCGGGGGTGTTTGCGTCTCTCTTTTTGTTTGCTGCATTTCATTCGGGGGTGTTTGCGTCTCTCTTTTTATTTGCTGCATTTCATTCGGGGGTGTTTGCGTCTCTCTTTTTGTTTGCTGCATTTCATTCGGGGGTGTTTGCGTCTCTCTTTTTGTTTGCTGCATTTCATTCGGGGGTGTTTGCGTCTCTCTTTTTATTTGCTGCATTTCATTCGGGGGTGTCTTCTTTTTTGTTTGCATGTTTTCTCTTTTGCTGCGCATTTGCACCTGTCGGCCACCGTACAGCTCACACTTTGCTGAGACAATTATTTACCATAGCAACGGAACTCAAGAGGCTATTGGCTGCTGATTAGGACTACAAATACGCATCACTGTAGTTCTAACTATAGTGGAACACTCAGTTGAAACAGAGGAGGACTGAACTGGCCTTTAGAACTACTTGCTGATATGGGCTGTATATAACTGATTTAACTCAGTAACTGTTACACATGGGATTAGTTCGGAACTTTAAAATGAAGCATAATAATAATTTCAAAATAAAAGCCTTGAATATTTTTAAATCAGGTAATTGCTCTGTTGAGCATTATATAACTGATTTAACCCAATGACTGTTATACATGGGATTAGTTTGAACCTTTGAAATGAAGCTCAACTAAAAATTTCAAAATAAAAGCCTTGACAATTTTTACATGAGATTATTGCTCTTTTGAGCATTATATAACTGATTTTATCCAATGACTGTTATACATGGTATTAGTTTGGCCCTTTGAAATGAAGCATACTGAAAATTTCAAATTAAAAGCCTTGACAATTTTACATCAGGTATTTGCTCTTTTGGGCATTATGTGAATTTTTTATCCAAAGCACTGATAAACATAGGATTAGTTTGGCGCTTTGAAATGAAGCTTAACAAACATTTCAAAATAAAAGCCTTGACAAAATTTTAAATCATACTGAATGGTGCACGTCCACCTTACTTAACGTTCTTGTGATTCTCCACATGCTATTGATTACATTGCAGCGTTCTTTAGCATTGATGCTAATTTCTAGCATGACAACGCCTGGCCCAAACAGACAGGCACACTTTGGCAGGCCCCGGTTAAATTTCTTCAGGAATTTTCTAGTTATTGTTTTATTGTTTTGGAAAGGATACTAGAAATAGAAAGACTACTTATGCTATAAATTAATGAATGGAAAAGGGGTATGATTGTATAAGTTAAACTTCATCATACTCCCTTTCAGACTTACAGTCACCGAATAAGTGGTGTATTTACATGTATTGAGTATGTAAATATGTAAATTTGATAGGTATTGTATTTACACTTAGAAACATGAAAGTCTTCTTTATTATGTTTGTTGGTGATATGTCTGTCTGAAATAAATTATCATTATCATATCATTATCATTATTAATACGTGATTACTGTGGTAAGAGCAGAAAATATAAATATATCGCTGCACTTGACTTTACTGTATGGCAGGGGTGTCAAACTCCAGTCCTTAAGGGGCACTGTCCTGCAGTTTTTAGATGTGCCACAGGTACAAAGCACTGGAATGAAATGGCTTAATTACCTCCTTCTTGTGTCGATAAGTTCTGCAGAGCCTTGCTAATGACCTAATTATTCTATTCAGGTGTGGTGCAGCAGAAGCACATCTAAAAGTTGCAGGACACTGGCCCTTGAGGACTGGAGTTTAATACCTGTGCTAAGTGACTAGCTCGCTGTCACTGTCTCTTACTCTGCAGTTGTGGAGTCACAATGTCTGGGATCATGAGCGCCCCCTGCCATGGGGCAAGAGAACTGCCTGCCTTACCTGGAATCTGTTCTGTCATTTATGATCGCTCCTCAGCACACGAAACACGTTACACACACAGTTGGTGACAAAAAACACTGTACATTATACAAATAAGCTAAATTATGTAAAATCAGTTCATATATTAAATGTTTTTTAAACATTTTATTGGGGACGGACAGACAGGAGGAGCATGCTCTCATAGAATGGCAGCCAGTGCAGTTGGCAAGAGGATGCGCATACCAAGGTGAGGCTCAGCTCGCTGCTGCCTCACCGGCTTCGTTTCCGAGCATTTGAATTGGAAAATGCAAAAATTCAGCGATTTTGAAGAAAAAAAAGTCAGAATTGGTTAAGCTAAATGAAAAATGGGTACTTTATAATACAAACCACAGGGTGAAAATAGCAATATAAATAATTTTATCATTTTATTTTTCCATGAAAATAATATATAATTATGCTATTTAATTATATAATTAAATATATAATTATATATATTTAATTATATATTACTGAATCAGCTGTAATATATAAATACAGGTGAGGAAGATGAGGCTCTGCAACTCCTGCCTCCCTTGACCACACGTCATTGATATATATACTGTATATATATATATATATATATATATATATATTCATTAGTTTCTGGGTAAAAGAATGCAAACACGCTATAAAAAGAAATTAATGAATACGGAAAACAGTAAGAAACCAAATGCATTTTTCATCAGTAACACCACTTGCTTTCACATTTTCAGTGTAGGACTCATTAAGCAAATGATTTAATCTGTTTATTAATTATAGGACATCATCATATGACCTTTTTTTTTTACCCCCTCCAGGGGGTCTTTTGTGGGCTCTAGTGTCCCTTATATGACAGTAGGCTGACAGGAAACGGGGAAGGAGAGGGGGAAAACATGCGGCAAATATCGTCGGGTCCGGGAGTCAAACCCGCGACGGCCGCGTCGAGGACTCAAGGCCTCCAAATATGGGTCGCGCTAACCACTACGCCACCACGGCACGCCCCATATGACCTTTTTTCAGTTCATTTTCATCTGTCTGGAGCGATATGTAGTTCTCATCTGTGTCAAAGGTTACCCTGACCAGCTGATAGCTGATCATGGCGGTGTTAAATGTCTTTAGCATCATGCTACGAAGACATGGGATGACACAGGTTGTAAAGAGACAGAATAGGATCAGGACAGTCAAAATGGGTGTCCCGATCTTTAACAGCAGCTGCCACCAGATTCCACAGGTGAGGCAAGAAGTAAAGTCAAAAGGCTGTGACTCGTGAGTTGCACTGTCCACATAGTGTTTAAGCTCCTCCAAGTCATGCAGGCACTACCTATCCAGGGCGTGGGCAGTTACAAAAGATCCCTTCCACCTTCACCGTGATCTGTTCTCCTTGCTGCCCTCTGGTAAAAGTTTTAGTAGCTTCAAATGCAGAACAACCAATTTCCAGAACAGCTTTATCCTTCATGTCATAAGGCTACAAAACTCCCATTAATTTAGTCTTTTGTTGTATATATTTATATCATAGTTTTTATTATTAATTATTTATTTATTTTAAATTCTTTCAATATCCAAATTTTTTTTGCAACAGTGGGGTCACTATTGTTAACTGCAAATGTGCAGACATTAACTGGTGGGTGGGTCGGTCAGTCAAAACTCTCTCACTGCAGAACAGAAGAGGAATGTGGCTGATATATGTATTTTTTAAAACCTTTGTGTCATGTTCTGTGTTGTCTGTGTATTTATTTATCGTTTTCTGTGTCCTTGAGTCTCTTCGTTGTCCTGTCCTCCCCTTGATTGTTCCCAGGTGTGTCTCGTTTCTGTGATTACCCTCCCGTGTATTTAATGCCACCTGTGTGTCTGCGTCGCTGTCGGATCCTTGTCTTTGTTTGCGTCATACTGTCTAGCTGTCGTCTCATTGTGGCGTCTAGTCCCTTCGTGTAACCGGTTGCTACCAGCGTCGAGCCCTGGCTTCCGCTCGGCCGTGCTGCCCGGTGTTTGTGGACTGTTTGGATTTTATGTTCATTAAATCATCATCATTCATCTACCTGGTTACATGTGCGTCTGCCTCACCACCAACACCGCACCATTTCCTGACACTTTGCAGTGGTAGATAAGATCAGGGAATAAGATCGGCTTCACGTGTAAGTATCGGCCGATCACCAATCCCTAAAGTTAAGGAAATTGGTACTGAAAAATCAGCTGACCGATAAATGTATCCTATGTTATACATGCATATAGGACATATTGTATCCAGCAAACTTATTGCCACATTATGAGCAGAAACAGAGTGCCCCAAAACCAAATTTTGCTTCAGGCCAATGGCTTGGGTCGGCCCTAGTTGAAACGCTGTTAATGCTGTTGATGTTCTTAGATGGGCACCTAAATTAAATTATGCATTTAGGATTTAATTAGGAAGTTTACTTAATAAAAGTTTGCAGAACCATCTTGATAGATTGATTGTTGTGTTACATGGCTACAATCAAGCTATTTGTAATGTTTGTGTTTGAGCTCAGTTTCTTCACAAATATATCACAGCAAATATACCCAATAATCAGTGATTGATTGCCAATTAATGTAGACACCCTCTCACAGCCTTCACTAAATCTATTTTTAAACACTGTTAGTGATCCTTATGTTCTTAGTAGTAAGGGGGCCCTAAATCAGATTCTGCCTAAGGCCCCATATTGCTTTGGGCCATCCCTGCATGAAGAGCTAGCCCCGGCGATGCGCATCTCTCTGCTGGATGTGAGAGACCAATAGGGAGATTTTGTTTATGAGGTAGTAGCAGTGACTGATAATTGGTACAGTATTTTTGCTAACGTTTATGTGGTATATTGTGAGCGCCAAATGCTGAAGCAGTTGAGGTTGTGCAGTAACGTCTACTCACAGCAGCTCACCTCCAGCCCAGATTCCTTAAATTTATGATTCCGTTAGCAGCGGGGCGTACTCGTCTGGTAGTAACATTGAGGTGAAGCAGAGAGTTGCTGGTGAGCAGGTGGTACCGGGACTTTGAAGTGCGCCACAGTGACAGTTGCTGTACTGTTTCTTTATATCAGGATGTCTGAGCACAGCGGTAGGACTGACTCCGGCTGCCTATAGCGAACCAGGAATTTAGTCCAGCACTGGGGCAGCCTGATAAAATTAAAGTCAGAAGTTTTCTCTGCAGCCGAACCATTTTTGTGTTTGGGGGCAAGGAGGGTGTCATGAATTGCGGGTGTTGAGGTGGTGAGGCAGACGCTGTAGACCCATGATGTGATAAATGAATGATTTTAATGGTGAATGTCCAGCAAAACACAGTGCAAAATAATGGGCAGCACGGCCGAGCGGAAACCAGGGCTCGACGACGGTAGCAACCGTAAAAATGAAGGGACAACGGAACAACACAAACGCACATTGGACGAGGACCCGACAAAGAACAGACACACAGGTGACACTAAATATACTGGGGGTAATCAGGGAACAAGAAACACCTGGGAACTAATCAAGGGGAGAACAGGACAACACAGAGACACCGAAAACTCGAAATTAAAACACAGAACACGACAGAGGGTATTTTTCCCCCACTATCCTTGAGGACAACTACGAAACGATTTTTCTAACTTCAACATCAGACCTACTTTTTTATTCACAAACAAGTCTATGTTGAAAAAATATATATATTTGCCCATATTTTGAGAATCCCCCCTCCTCCTTACCATGGACATGGACTGAATGAGTTCAGTCATTATTAAAGCCAAGGGCAGTCAGACTTTATTTATTTTGCTAAATTGTTATTGTTAATTAAATGCTATTGTTGAGGGACTCGAGCATGCCTCCTGATGCACAAAAATTAATAGTTTACTTTTAAAGTAAGCTTTAAGTGAATTTTTAAAAATTCTATTTTGAGGACATATTTTTAAATATAAGCAAAATATCTCTAAAAGCATATTGTTTCATTGGTACATTTGAGCATATACATATTTTGTTCACTTAAAGTATACTTTTATTTAATATATTTCTTAAAAGTGTATTGTGGTACAATTATATTTAAGTGTGTTTAAAGTTATAATGTCAAAATTGGTACAAGCATGCTCTTGGTATACTATGTATATGTATTACACTTAATCCTTAGTATACTTAAAATTAGGCCTGTCGCGATAAACGATAAATCAATTAATCGTACGGTGTCATTTTAATTATCGGCATTATCATCTCTTCCGGCCTTTTCCTCTTTCTGTTAATGACACTGAATGAAAAAAGGCTCAACTCCAGTGCTCTCCACTGACCCTCCTTCCTCATTTCCTTAGTGTAAAGCCCAGCGCACGACAGAATCTTAGAGCTGTCAGCCAATTGTCGGCCCATTTTCAAAACCTGACAGATCACACATTAGCCGACAGAAATCCTAGGTATAACGGTTCGATCGGGTTCGTTCCTGCCGTGTGGTGTCCAACAATGGGCACAAAATAATGGCTACAAGTCCAGTGAACTAATTTTAAAACCAGGCATTAATCAATGCATTACTACAATCTACCTGCAATGCATGTGGCTAGTGTCAGCGTAAAGTCCTGACTGAATGAAAATCATTAGAACCTATTTACGTCACGTTAAGGAAGAACAGCTGAAAAGTTACCGGTTTCGCTCCAACTCCTCCCCTTATCATTTCTATATTTTTTGCATGTTGAATAAACATTAATGTTGTTTCCACATATCATCTCCAATGTCCGCTGGACTTCGGGTTGCGCTGTGTCAGCTGTTTGGGATTCCGCTCGTAATTTCCCCTCAGAAAGCATAGAGGAGAATCTGTGCTTTCTGATTGGCTACCTGTCACATTCAACAGGCTGCCTTAACGATCCCAGTCGGGGAAAACCCCTGATTTGGATTGGAGTGGCAACGACGATCTACCATAACACACCACACAATCTTAGAAAGACCAACGTGCTAAGATTGTTGTAAGGGGAAAAATAGGAGCAAAAAATCATGTAGTGTGAACTATTGCATCAGGTAATCGATGTGCCCATCGTCTCTATTAAAATCTAATTATTACTGAAGGGCAACACAATATACAGACTTCATAATCTGCCCTCTTTTGATTGAATGCAGTATTTATTTACACTTTGGCTTTATGTTTAGTTTTTTTTTTCAGTACATTTTTTGTTAATGGAGACTGAGAATCCATTTTATTTTTGTTTTTGGTTGTTTTGTTTATTTTGTTTACCAGTTCCAGTGTTTAGTGTTCTTTTGAAAATAAAGTGTATCTAACTTTGGCAAGAAATCGCATGCGTTATTACATCATTTTCAGTGTAAAAAGGTCTTCAAACAATATTATCGTTTATCGCAATAATTTTTGAGACAATCGTTCAGCAAAATTTGCTATCGTGACAGGCCTACTTAAAATGTACTTTCACAAATGAATATATGTTTCAAATATACTAAAGTATTTTTTTCACTAGGGGATATATTGACTAATATACAGTGCAGAGCATTCTGAGGCCAATGCTCTCAGAATGCCCTGCACTGTAGTTAGCTTCCTGCTTTTGGAGCTGTCTCCCCAGTTGCATTTTCACTGCATTCCAACCATTTCAGAGTTCACTTCACCTGGACCGAGGCCGAGGCTTTTAGGCGGATCAGAGTTCACTTTTTTAGTCAGTTTTGGAATTCAAATCTGCAATCACACTACCCAAATGAATCAGACTTTCTAGACAAACACATTACAGTCTGATTAAAGTGGACTAAACAGGGCTGGTATTAATTCCCTTTGGGATTAATAAAGTACTTTTGAATTTGAATTTGAGAAAATGAGACGTATAACATATAAAATCTAAAAAAAAAAGTACAGTATTTATTAGGCTTAGTTTCTCATTTCCCCTTGATTTATTATTTACCATTTTTATTTTTTGTTTTCATTTCAGTGCAATAAAAAATTAGCTACAAGAGATTTAGTCACATACCATTTAGATGTCTGACAGGATGGAAATGTATTCGCACAGTGTTCATTCTTCAGTCAAAATAAGTCTGTTGCATCAAATTAACTATTATATTGCTTTGCATTAAGCCTACAGGATTGTCTGAGGGATTAGACAGTGATTGTCCTTATTCCTGCAGTAAGTAACGTACCGTATTGTGGCTTTGTGTCACAGCTTGAACAATTTATAATCTGAGCTGTGTATTATTGTTCCACTGCTCTGTGTAATCGAGTTAGAATGGATCAGTTGTAATTCGCAGCACGCTGTGCTGTGGCACTGTGTCACAACATGAATGGATTGCATCCTGATTTGCATTACAGCTGCTGCACTGAAGTGGCGCTGTGTCTCTTACTTCAGCATTTATTTTGTGTCTCAGAATTCAGAAGTTCCATCTAACTGGCACCTTATCTGAACTCAGAAATGAATGAGGTCTGAAGTGATTTGCTTCAGTTTGTTCTCTCAAATGATTTGTTCATTTGAACAGATTGATCATGAATGACACAGCACTATTGTCCAGTTGCAAGCATAGGGTGCACTGAATTTAACTGTAATCAAAAGGTGATCAAGTTTAGTTTATGATGTTCCAACATGCACAGTTGTGGTCAGCATAATAATTTGACTCATAAGTAAATGCTGCTATCCAAGATGATCATGTACCTGATCATTACACTATCTGGTTTGGAAGAAAAAAAGGTCAGTCTTTACTTTGTGCAACTTTTAAGAAGACAGTGACAGAAGGTCACCGTTCAGCTTCTACAGAAGAAATCTCGGATGATGTTTTATTTGTTATTTTTATTCTGCATTCTCTTTCCAAGCTGTCTTTTGTCTTTTTTGCTGTCAGTATAGCTAATAAAGCCTCTAAGTTGCTGTGAAACTTTGGTGTTTATATGACATGACAGCCACTAGTCAACTCGACTTTTATTACATTGACCTCAACTTTAAAAGGCTGAGGACAGGGGTGGTATGGGGTAAAGCACAACCCACATATGGATGCCTCAGTCTTTATCGTGGACATCACAGGGTTGATTCCCAGAACATCTTCCCTCTCTTTCATTACCCGTTTTTCTGTCCAACCACTCTCAAATTAAGGCCACTAGAGCCAAAAAAACTTAAAAGAAAAAATATATGTATTAAATGGTGCAACCCCTACTATGAGAACATTGTTGCACAGTGATGTATCTGTTATAGCAAGAAAGACTGGTTCAATTCTTACCTCAAGGCTTGAATGAATGTTGTAAAACTTGATCAATCTTGACTGTAGTCTTCCTTCGTTTGGTCTGTTTTCAGGTCAGTGTGTCTCTGAAGAGGCTAAGAGTATTTTTGTCACATGAGGAGCTGCAAGAAGACAGTGTAGAGCACAAAACAATGGCTGGCTGTAAGTCTCCCCAAATGTGCTGTCTAATACTAGTCATGGAAGAAAATACAAACCTTCAAGATTTTACAGAGCTATACTATTAGGATTACACACCAAGCTGACGGGTATTAGTCAATAATTTTGGACCTCAGTGGTGGATTGCAGTTCATTCAATATGAATGAAAAATATGCTTTCGATTTTAGTCTTGTAAAAGGATTAACTGAAAATTATGTAAATAAAGTCTTAAGAAACAGTTTGACATATTACTAAAGAGCTGTATTATATAGTACGGAGCCCCATGGGGGACATGGAAGATTATTTTTTCCTTTGGCGTTATCTCACAAAAGGTTTTGCATTCTCTTGCAATAATGTACTGATCAGTTGATGCAGCTTACTTGAATACTGAAAGTCTTTCTTACAGTGGCCACCATATTTCTGCTATAATATAAGGTTTTCGTAAGATTTTTCATGTATGTTAATATCTCGTTTGTGAGATATTTGAAGTTTTCACTGTATACAAAAATTAACCAGGGTGTATTTGCTTATTGCAAGGGAATAGAAAACCTATTGCAAGGGAATGTGATACTTTTGCAAGGTAATGCAACATAAAACATATTTCCCATGTCCCCTAGCTCCGTGATATAGCTCACTCCAAAAGTTCAGGTTGTAGAAGAAAATTTGATTAAAAAAAAAAAGCAATATTTCTCCAACCCAATCTTGAAGGAAAGAGCTCTTATTTATTGTTGAGTTAATTCATTTATGTAGATATTCTTTTCCAGCCCCACACAGCATCTCTATAGTAGATGGAATCTTCAGGTGGTCCAGAGCTGAATCACCAACACTCAAGAGGTAGGTCCCATTTACCCTGAGTATGGGAAACCTACAAGCTTTTATTATTTAATTAATGTACAAATGAGCCTGAGAATTTCCTGATTAAAAGTGAAATGAGAAGATGGATCTGTGGTTTGTGTATATGTGTTTGTATTTAGGTTGAATGTGTGCATCCCAGAAGGCTCGTTGGTAGCAGTTGTGGGACACGTTGGCTCAGGAAAGTCCTCTCTGCTCTCTGCCCTCCTGGGGGAGATGGACAAAGTTGAAGGATCTGTGGTTGTGAAGGTGGCTGCTCTTACTCTTTCACACTGTTACAAAGCA
Source organism: Xiphophorus maculatus (assembly GCF_002775205.1). Classification (NCBI taxonomy): domain Eukaryota; kingdom Metazoa; phylum Chordata; class Actinopteri; order Cyprinodontiformes; family Poeciliidae; genus Xiphophorus; species Xiphophorus maculatus. The sequence goes on from NC_036458.1 coordinate 82,567, forward strand.
AAGACATATATACACTAGACTAGCGTTTCTCAACATGGGCATTCAGAGGACAGCAGGGGACGCTGGCCGAAATTTTTACAAAAGGGGGGCACTGCGATTCCTTTGGGGGGCATTTGCTGGAAGGTAAACTTTACTTCTTAAATGCACAACAATATCATTTTAGACTTTGAGCAACTTGCTAAAATTGTATTGTGTAACATTAAAACATGCTTGGCTACGACTGTATCAATGGTAGCTCTCCTTCTCTTCAGTGTTTGTAGCTTCTTGGCGCATCTCCGCGGTCTAGCTCCTGCAGCTTCACCACATCAATTCAGCGTTACAACGGCTGATGACGTTGCTGTGACACTTTCAATTTGACTCATTAGGATTTTATTAAGAACCAGCTTTGTTCTTTGTAAGGAACCTGAATAATGGATAGGGGGCGTTGGCCCAAAAAACTTTGAGAAACACTGCACTAGACAGTGGAAATTGAACCAAACCCTGGTGCTGGGCTGCTGGTTCAAGTATGTGACGTGTACTAAATAATCTTGAGCTCATTGTGGTTCTCGTACTGAGCATTAAGATAGATTAAGACATTGTATTTATATTACATGCCCACTCTGGACTGCTTTTTTTTTTCTTTTTTTCCTCAGAGTGGTCCACTTTCTATTAGTCCTGTCTCAATTTGATACAGCAGGAGTTTCCCACACTTCCTGTATCTGTCTCCTGCACTTTTCTCACCAGTTACAAGAGTTTAATCCATTTTAAACATGTTTTTCCGAGCCGCCTTTAAACACAACATGACTGCACGTCGTACTTATGGGGCAGCAACAGAGACATGCTGCTGTGTCAATCAGTATGCCAGTGTGTGTTTGAATCATGGCAGAAAACGAGCAAATGGCAAAGGTCTTTGCATAGTTTTTTTCAAACATACCAAGTAAGCTGTTGGATGCTGATAATGTGGCTAATTGATTCTCCCTGCAGGGGATGAGAATATTATCAAAAATAAGCTACTAATTTTGTTGTCTGTTCAGGGGCAGTACTGATTACATTTACTTTAGTAACTTTTTTGACGGGGGAAAGGGTATAGAAGTAGTTTTACTGCACTGTATTTTTTACTTTTACTTGAATAGTATCATGGACTACTTTTACTTACACTGGTGTATTAGAGCAGTGGTTCTCAAACTTTTTTCAGTGATGTACCCCCTTAAAAATATATTTTTAGTCAAGTACCCCCTGACACGGGCAAAACATTTTTGGAAAAAAAAAGAGGTACAGTGCCTTCTTTTTCACTTTATCTGTACTTTCAGCAGCATTGCAGCTACGCTTTAGCCACGTCTCCATAGTTACAGTGTAATCATGATAACGACAGGTCGTTGACGAGTGCCCTGGGTCAAACTAACTTGGTGGGGGGGTCCGTTTTATTTTAAAGGATATTGAAACTAAATACTGAATATAAAATTCAGTGCATGAACACACATTTATATTTTATCGAACTTTTTACAAAATAATTTTTCCCAAGACTTATTATGAGGAGCCTACTGATTTTTTAAAGATATTTTGAAAAGCTTCACGTACCCCCTGCAGTACCTCCACGTACCCCCATTTGAGAACCACTGTATTAGAGTCATTTTAGATAGGAAAAAAAGGGAGCATAAATTCCCACCAAAAAACTCAGAAATTTTACATTTTATTGTTTTTTCTAGCAAATACGACAGTATTTTTTAGTAAATTTTCTAGAAGAAACATGGAGGTTTTTTGAGTTTCAGGAAAAAAGAAATCTGACAAGTTTTTTCTACAAGATTTCGGAGTATTTTATAGTCAATTTTAAAGAAATTTTCTTTTCTTTCTACTGTGTGTGTGTATATATATATATATATATATATATATATATATATATATATATATATATACACAGTATATATATATATATATATACACAGTATATATATATATATATATATACACAGTATATATATACTGTATATACACAGTACAGACCAAAAGTTTGGACACACCTTCTAATTCAATGGGTTTTCTTTATTTTCATGACTATTTGTAAGGCAAGAAATCCCACTTATTAACCTGACAGGGCACACCTATGAAGTGAAAACCATTTCAGGTGACTACCTCAAGAAAATGCAGAGTGTATGCAAAGCAGTAATCACAGCAAAAGGTTGCTACTTTGAAGAAACTAGAATATAAGGGGTATTTTCAGTTGTTTTACACTTTTTTGTTTAGTGCATATTTCCACATGTGTTATTCATAGTTTTGATGCCTTCAGTGTGAATCTACAATGTCAATAGTCATGAAAATAAAGGAAACTCATTGAATTAAAAGGTGTGTCCAAACTTTTGGTCTGTACTGTATATATATATATATATATATATATATATATATATAGAAAAAAAAAATTCCCTTCTCACCCACCGTGGGTGGTTCTTATCCTCTGAGCTCGGGTCCTCTACCAGAGGCCTGGGAGCTTGAGGGTTCTGCGCAGTATCTTGGCTGTGCCAAGATACTGTGCAGTATATATATATATATATATACATACAATTGCATTAACTAAATGAATTTTCCTCACAAAGAACAGTTCAGTCCATTAGTTTTATGTTTATTTAGCTTGATGTTTATTTTGCGATTTTACGATTATTAATTGTATCAATTATCATCACTGTGGTAGATTAACTACCAATGTGGTAGCTAGCTAATTTAAGTACCTTCTCTACTGTCAGAAAGTTGGTGTGTGAGTTGGCTTATTTTGTTTTAATTGAACTGAAACACAAAACTCTTGCAGAATATCTACATGTTAAGGTTGTCAGTGAAGTTATCATAACTGACCTACCTTCACCCTCACAATTAATTTTTTTATTAAAACCTTTTCCTGACCTTGTTATCTAGTTGTTGTAGTGTTGACAATAAGTAGCAAATCACTGCATCCCTTTTTCTTTTATACATCAGGCGTACATTTAAGATTTAGTGCGTTATGTTGACAATTTAAAAGCTAAAACTAATAGTAGTCATTGTTGGCAAGCAGCATTTTGCCCTCCAGAAGGGGGTGAGGGAGTGGGTGGGATCTTATGCGCGTGAGGTCACAGCTATAGTATTGTGTATAGTCTACAGTTTTGTGTGTAGTCTATAGTATTGTGTGTAGTCTATAGGCTTTTTGTGTAGTATATAGCATTATGTATAGTTTATCGTATTATGCGAAAATATTCACACCTCTTAAGCTTTTTGATATTTTGTCACAACAACAAAATTATGTTAAGGTAACAAAGCACACAAAAAGAGTATGAAAGAGCATGAGGTCTGTTCAATCATAATGGCATATCTAATAATCTGGCTATACCTCAGTACAGCCGAGTGTTGTGTTGTGTTGCTCCCATGATATAACAGGGGTATTTGACCAGGTATGGCACCAGAAGGGATATGTTGACATTTACCTACATGGTTAATGAACTATCCTTAAGGAACATCCAATTAGGCTCTTGTTTTAATTTGTTGCATTCTGATGAGTTCACCAACTCTGTACCAAAAGAATCTTTAAGCAGATCTGAGGTGGCACCAAGCTTAAACAACAGTGATCTGTTCCATAAGATTCCATCTCTTCATTGGACCCAGAAAAATCTTTCATATTAAGAAGTTAGAGAGTCTAGCTCTGTGTTTCAACAGTAAACTCATATGGACCAGCCATTTGCGTAAGTGTAGGGCAGAAGACAGATTGGCTAGTAAATTTCACCCAGAGAGCAGAACATATGTCAGAATTCTCCTGCCTTGCCTGGATGAACGCTTCACAGGCCACTTTTCAGGATTTTTGATAGTTTAAAAAAAGTAAATAAAATAAAGTAGGTTTGTGGTACTACTATTCTGTGTAGTAATGTGACAGTGTAAAAACGTGTAAGGGCTATGATTACTTTTGTAAAGCACTGTATATGATGTTCTGGGTTTAAAGCGAAGGTTGTAGTCTGACATAATAATGTGAGACTTAATCTGAAAATGAGATGATTTAATATGAATCTGTGTACATGTATGTTGCTTTCAGGGTTCTGTGGCCTACGTTCCACAGCAGGCCTGGATCCAGAACTCCACACTGAAAGAAAACATTGTGTTTGGTCAGAAGAGGAGGGAAGACTGGTACAACCATGTGGTGGAAGTGTGTGCTCTCCAGCCAGACCTGGAGATTCTCCCTGCAGGGGATGAGACTGAGATTGGAGAGAAGGTTTTGACTGAGGATCCCTCTGTCCATTAATCACTATAACATAGCATAATATTTAGACATTAATGACTGTATATGTAGTTATTTTGAGGGAAGAATAAATTTACACTGTTACATAATCTGCACACAGACTACTTTTCATTATGTCAAAGTGTCATTTTTGTCAGTGTTGTCCCATGAAAAAATATACTTAAATATCTGCAGGAATGTCAGGGATGTACTCAGTCAGGTGTTTTGACTATCTGAAATATTAGGCGTTTGTTCAGTTAAAGTTTTTTTAATGTAGCTCATTCTGGAGCTGATTCTATACGTAAGCAGTAACATGATGCTTTTTATATTCTATAATTCAATTACAGCTCATCATCAATAGGAAGAGCTTTTAATTAAGTCACACATAAGGTTGTCTGTTGAAAACAAATTTAAGCAGCTCCAGTCTTATGTGCCTCTTTTTTTCTATGTGATCCCAAAGCCAAAAATAATTAATTATGTGCAGCCTCTGAGATGTTTTCATTTTAGTTTCTTACCCATTCTGTGTTTAGGGAGTGAATCTGTCTGGTGGCCAGAAGCAACGAGTGAGCCTGGCCAGGGCAGTGTATTGTGACCGTGCTGTATACTTGCTGGATGACCCACTGTCTGCTGTTGATGCTCATGTTGGAAAGCACATCTTTGATTATGTCATCGGCCCACAGGGCATATTGAGGGAAAAGGTGGGTGAACAAACCTGAATCTGAGCCCACTCCATTTTTGTTTACATTTTATGAAAAAGGAAGCGCTCATGTTTTCTTTATAGGTTCCTTATAAAGATTTTGTTTCCTTCATTTGTTGTTCGTGCATTGCCACCACAGGTGCGTGACAGAACAGGGATTTCAAAGTGCTTGGTTTGTGGTTTTGCCACATTGCAGTGTGTGCAAAATTATGGCAAAGCAAACCATACTAGCTGAAAAATGTAGCAAATGTTGCCATTCAGTGCATACCAGAACTTTTTCCAGTGTTGTGGTTTTACATCAGTCTGCACTTCCCCATCAATATGTTCCCAGCCTATAACCAGTGTTCTAACTATCTGTGCTACCCATCAATCTCCGCTGCCTTGTGGTAAGGCACATGCGCACATCGATGTTCCGTCACAAACTGCTTACTCAGCAGATTTCTTATCTGTACATCCTACCTATGGAAGTTTCGTTTTGTCTGTTTTATTCCGTCAAAGACTAAGGTAAGCTTTATTTAATTTATATCTGGCTTTCTTTAAGCTGCTGTATTACTTCATGTTTTAAGTTTAGATGAGAGGCAGCTTGTAGACATATTTGAAAATGGCTTCAGTTTGCCATCTGCAATGTTGTTACTATACTTGTATACTCTAATCAAGAAAGTCATTGCTTGGCATCAACCACATGAATCAGGACCAATTACATTGTTTTTGTGGGCTATTTTGTCCTTATACTTTAAAATATTTTAGTTTAATAAAAATCTAAATTTGAACCGTGCTAAATAGAGCAAATATCATGTTTAATGATATTTTATTTGGAATTGTGTCTGTGTATTTCTACGGCGTAATATCACTTTATATTAAGCATACCCTATCATTTCAGGTGCACAGTGACCTGCGCAGTTCGATGGACGCATTTTGGCTACAGTACATTTGATAAAGACTGCCATACAACCTTTGCAGGGATCTGTATTTTTGTAGATGTCTGTGTTTAATTTAATTTCAATAAAAACTTGTTTCCCCTTTCTGATACTCATTCATTCTTACAAACACTTCTTACAAACACCTCTATATTTAAAATATTTTTAATATTTAAATATTATTATTTTAGATATTTTTAAGCACTGTCTTAATGCACCGATATGAGCTACCCACACATTTACCAGATAGGATATTCTGATGGAGATTTAGTGCATCAACATGTGCTGCCTCTGTATTTTATGTATTTCAAGTGACGGAATTTGCTTTAGGAAATGTGGTACCCACATATTTACCAAGTAGGATATTTTGATGGTGTCACGAAGTGGTGCAGTGAGGGGTGGTGAGGCAGACGCAGCGGACCCAGGTAAGATGAATAATGATTTTAATGAAGAAAACACTGTCCAAACAACAGGCAACACGCACGTTAGACAACGAATTGACACTGAATTGACAAGACATTGACAAGGACCTGACAAGGAACACAGGTGGAGTTAAATACACAGCGGGTAATCACAGAATGAGACACACCTGGGAACAATCAAGGGGAGGACAGGACAACGAAGAGACTCAAGGACACAGAAAACTCGAAATTAACACACAGAAAACACAGAACACGACAGATGGAGGTTTGGTAAATCAACATGTTACCATGTTTATTTTATGAAGGTAGGATTCAAATATGGGGTTTTAGTGCATCTAAATGTACCAGGGTTACATATTAAAACAGGCACTGTCGTGTCCTCAACCTCCATCGCCTTGTTGGAGTCGGAGATAAACTCCTCTCCAAAATGACCACACAAACAAGAGGGCTAACGTTGACTCTTTACTGAAGCCAGTTGGAGTACGGTAAAACTGAGAAATGAACATACAAACTTTCAGAAATAATTCACAGTAGCAAACAATACAGGACTTAAATGTACAATAAATTTGGTCCAGAGAAAATATTTAGCTCAAGGCAAGTTCTTATAAAAGATATACTGCTTTCTTACAAATAGCTAAATTACTCAATCAACAAAATATCCATTGCAAAATTGCATACCAACAGTATTTTCAAAGACCAACTGAATGGAAGTTACAGTGTTACTGAGAGAAAACCATGCTTTGTATTCTGCTTTTAATGACATGATCAAAAACGGCAGACCCTTAAATGCAGTACCTAAATTCCGCTACTAGATAACAACAACTGAACACTTCCATAGTATTAACCTGTGAAATGTCAACAAACTGACATACAACAACACAGGTACACTATTCTCAAGAAGGGTTTTAGTGCATTTACACAAGGTATTTTTAAAAGGGGATTCAGGTACTTTTAAAAAAGTTTTCGTCATTCACATTTTTTTTTTTTCAAATGCTACGTAAGCGCCACTTAAATTGTCACTTAAATATAATTAGCAGAAGTCTTTAACATTGACACTAACTGCTAAGGTCTTTGGTATGCAAACATGACGGTAGCAATTTATGAAAAGTAGCACCGACAGATTGACATAGGTATCTAGATGCGCTACGGTAGAAAAATCTGACAAAGTAGCACAGATAGTCAGAACACTGGTGCACTCTGCTCACATGCAGAGGGTCTATGACAACATGGGGAGACAGAGCCAATGCTCAGACTGCCCCTGATGAGTCATTGAGACATTTTTATAAGCAAGAAAAACTGGTATGGAGCAGACCAAAGAACTAGGTGTGAATCAAGGTATGAAAACTGAAAATCTGTCACTAACAGTTAAAATTCCAGAGCTTATATAATGAACAATAGATTAGGTGAAATGTCGCAACTGAATGGCATGATTGAAGATTACTGGTAAGTGTGACTTCAGTAGAATTGGGAGGCAGACCAACAACATGAGAGAAACTACTGGGGATGTAACAATAAACCAAGAGAAGTCACACACAAACTAAGGAAACCAAGTACAGGGTTTGCCCCAGTGTATTTTAATCCTGGTGGATAAGGACGTAGGAGGTAGATAGAGAGAATAGATTGGCAGAAAAGGGAGCCAATGAATTCTAGCAGCACTGAATTCAGTTGTTATTACAGCTTATTACAACTAAAAACCAGCGATCAGGCCCGAAACCTGGGAGTAGTGATGGACTCTGACCTGAACCTCCAGAGCCACATAAAAACAGTTACAAAGTTGGCCTTCTATCACTTGAAGAACATTTCCAGGATTAAAGGACTAATGTCTCAGCCAGATCTAGAGAAACTAATCCATGCATTTATTTTCAGTTGCATTGATTATTGCAACAGCGTCTTCACAGGTCTGTCCAACAAATCAATCAAACAGCTGCAGCTGATCCAGATTGCTGCTGCTCGCGTTCTCACTAAAACCAGGAAGATAGAGCACATAACATCAGTTTTAAAGTCCCTACACTGGCTCCCTGCAGCTCAAGGAATAGACTTTAAGATACTGTTGTTTACAAATCACTGAACGGCTTAGCACCACAATAACAAATAAAGACCTGCTGTTGTATCAACCTTCCAGACCTTTCAGGTCTTCCGGTTGTGGTCTGCTCTGCATCCCCAGAACCAGAACCAAACGAAGAGAAGCAGCTTTCAGCATCTATGCACCACAAATTTGGAACAAACTTCCAGAAAACTGTAACACAGCTGAAACACTGACTTCCTTCAAATCTCGACTAAAAATCCACCTGTTTAGGATTGTATGTGAAACGTAATCAATTATAAATTTATTGATGGAATTTGACTTAATGTTGTGTTTTGATTGTTGATTCTATGTTGCCTTGTGTTTCTGTGTTTGATATGATCTAAAGCACTTTGAAAGGCCTTGCTGCTGAAATGTGCTATACAAATGCAATTTGATTTGATTTGATTTGTTCTGGAATCACAGTCTTTGACATGTGGCAAACTTAAATACAGCAACATAATACCATAAGGATAACACTGCATATTATCAGCAATACATTAAGCAAGCATGCAACAGAAGGTGATTAACAATATGTGTTTATTTAAACATCTACTTCAGCTCATATAACAGAACAGTCTTAATTTTGAGTTGGTCAGCCGACTGCCATTTGGTCAAGACAAAATGTCCAGACGTCCAAAGAAAAAAAAATTCTGAAAAAGACATAGCTTTAAAAAAGTCATTCTCGTCCGGCACGGGAAACTGACTGGTGTCTGTTCAAGCTAAAGTTTCTCCGCAGAACCACTGGTGCTGTTGGATGGAAAACCAAAAAGATACCATCTTGTCAATAGATGCAGAGGCCTGGCTTCAGCAGGCTTCTGGAAGTAGAGGTTGAAACAGATTTATACTTCTGAAGAACTTGAAACTGGATACTCAAACCACTTTTGTAGAAGTTCTCCAGTTAACACTTCCAGATTTTCAAAGGTTTTTTTTCTGGCTAGCAATTTAAAAGGAAACATGCATAGAGCTCTAAAGAAAGATAATATCAATTATGGATTAGCCTTTTCAAAACTTCGACTTCAAGCCAAAGAAGAGTTTGTGAACTGTGTTTAGGAGTCTGTTCTTGTCAAAAACCAATTAACTTCAGGGTTTCCCTCAGAAAAAGAAGTTACAAGAATTTGGAGGTGCAGTCTGTCAGTGTTGGAGATTGAGCAGGGATCGTTGATATCCAGCATGATATTTAGCATGATTTTTCCCCCCACCTCCTCGCAGCTATTCAGTGCCAACTATAAACCTATCTTAACCTGTCTTTTATTATCAGTGTTACTGGTGTATAAAAAACATATATAAAATTAATTAACAAAGGATGCATAGCCCGCCAAGCTTACAATACACTGTAATTTAAATGAGTTTTACAAATTCCGATAAGCTGAGGGGTCAAATATCCATCCACAGTTTTTAATGGCATCTATTTGACAACTGCAAAACCTTGTGATATTGGATTTTTAACTAAATATTAACTAAATATTACAGGATATAAATATACATGTCATTCTTTATAATATGCTTTGGGCTTGTGAAAATCTGCAAAAATATTAAACTTTTGCAGCCAGGTCTTGGTTTTAAAACGTATGGCTATTGTTTGCTGTATATTCACTCAACTATGAAAGATAAATGGCAATAACTGACCAAAAGGCCCATAATGTAAGTGCTATTCATGTCCTTAGTGTTTAAACTTCTGATTAGAAGTGTCCTTTCTTATCTCCTTTAGTTTTAACAAAAACATCTGCATTAATAGGCAGCAGAATGAATTGGCAACAATGTATATGTGTACAGACTCGTGTGCTGGTGACTCATGGATTGAGCTTCCTACCACAAACCGATCTTATCCTGGTCATGGTAGATGGGGAGATTACAGAAGCAGGCTCCTACCAACAGCTTATGGTCCAGGAGGGAGCCTTTGCCGAGTTCCTGCGAACATATGCCACTGTTGACCAAACTGATGATGGTGGTAAGCAACATTTCATCATTTCAACATGTTCCAGTTGCCAGTTCTAGGAGTTGTTTTTTTACTCTCCAGAGAAAGTTGCTAAATTTGCCATCTGGAGGCGTCAATAGTATTTCTGTTATTAATCTTAATGCTTCCTGTAGTGTCTGTAGAAGGGCCTAATTTAGATGTAGACCGTCCATTACAAAGTTTTCATTTTTACTTCCTGTCTTAGATTTAAAAACTGCACCAAAGAGTGGATCCAAAGCAGTAGAAAATGGTGATCTACCTGCTCTTATTGGGTGAGTGAGTCTGGATAACATGACAAGCTTTAGATGTGCAGTTCTGACTTGAGGTTTACATCCATGCATTATAGGCATTAATGTCTTTTTATTTTGGCATTTTAGTGAGGTTTAATGGTCAGTGAGATCTGGGGGATTGGGGTGTGAGGTTACTGAGGGCTTTGTAAGTGAGGAGTAGTTTGTATTGTGTCTGGTATTGAACGGGGTGACGTGGTCAGTGGAGCACAGTTCATGTAGGATGCTGTTGCAGGAGTGGAGTCTACAGGATAAAACCATGGAAATGAGCAGTGAAATGAGTAGTATTGCATTGGTGGAAGAAAGATGTCTCTAAAAGAAAACGGGCCTGAACCCTGACAACATGGACAGTTCTGATGTGTGTTTGGGCTCAATGTCTAGTTTGAACATCCAGCTGAGTCCAGTTTTCATCCAAAATGAATATGACATTTATTCAATAATAATTGATTGTAAACATCAGAGCTGCACGAACTGCCTTAAATCTCCCCAATATTCTGTTTTTTTTCCTTAGGGCACATCGTTTTTACCAAACATTTGTCATAATATATAGAATCTTTTGACAATTACGAACCTGTATGCTCCTTTTTCTGGGTAGTGAGCCGGCAGTTAAGACTGAAACCCAAAAGCCCCATAAGACTGATAATGCCAGAGAACTGAACAAGAAGACCAAGAACTCTGAGATGGGGAAGCTGACCGAAGCTGACAAGGCCAGTACTGGGCAGGTATGTAGAGTAAAAAACAGCAATATGTATTATACATATGGTTAGATCCTTTATTGAATATAATATGCTAGAAAACAGTATAAAAGTCTTCTGGAAGTTACTAGGCCATAAAAACGGAGTAAGTACAGCCTCAGATTGACAGCAGCTTTTCCATAAACATTGTTGTTTAACCATTGTTTCCTAACAACAGCAATTGTAGCATAGTTGTCTTGCAATCAGAAGGTGTTAGCTTCAATTCCAGTTTTTTCCTGTCATATGTTGATTTTCCCTGGGCAAGGCACTTAATCCAAAGAGTAGTTAACAAGCTGGTACTTATACTTCACACAATAACTTTTGATAACAAATTTATTTTATTTATAATAACAGGGTGGCTGTTCTTCGTGTTAAGCCTATAGTCCCTCTGACTGCTTTAATAAATCATAAATAGAGTATGTCATACAGATTAGTCTTCGAGTGCTTTAGCAAATTACTCATTGAAAGTAGTCGCTAGAATTTAGATCTATAGCCTGAGCCTGACCCAAAATTTATGGTGGATCAGGCTTCTGTAGCCCATTTAATAGACCTACAATACACAGAGAAAGACAATGGCCAGTAAAGTTGTGTCGTTCTACTTATAGTCGAAATAGAGGAATACATAACTTACCCTGTTAAGGAAGGAAAGAAAATGAATGTACAGATGTTCATTAAACTGTAACGAGCACAACAAATTCTCATGCGGCTCCAGTCCAATCAATTACACATCGCTATTCGAGAGCTCACAACTGTGCATTAAAGAGATATGGACAAGCACTAATAATCCGCTGCTGCAAAATTATTCTACCACTGAGGGAGTGTTTGTGGGATCAGGTAGCATTCAGAGACTTGCTGACTTCTAGTAAAATGTTACCTTTAAAAATTTTGTCACTGCAGAGAAAAAGTTAAATGTATTAAGTTTGATGATGACACAATGTGAATTATCTGTTCATTTTGTTGAATATTAATTAAACAGAATGAAAATGAAATGCATTAAATGTAATTTTTTTAAAATTATGGGTAAAAATAGATTATAACAGGATTTTTATTGACACTGTTCATAAAAATGACAGACGGCAAAAAAGTCTAGCACAACTTCTGCTCCAAACTGCAGACATTTTTGAATTCTGTAGCCATAGAAAGTTCTTAGTAAGTGGAAGAGGTCAACCAAGCCACAAAGTCTACAATTTCCTTCTTTATAAAGAAGTAGGCTTTGCAACAGTGGAACAAAGCTCTTTCTTTAGACGTTCCTTGAGTCGCTGAGTCCTGTTAAATTCGCCCTCTCTCTTGGGAGAGGGAGAAAATAAGAAAGTCTGGTAACACTTTATTGTGTTACCAGACTTTTGTTGTGAATAAGACTGTCATGACACCGTCATAAACATGACATAACACTTGTCGTGAACATGAGTAAGTTTTTCAGTAAATCATGACACTTTTAATACAAAGTTGACATTATTCAAAATGTCTTTGTTATGACAACTTGTCATTAACCTAGACAAAAATGTCTTTGTTATGACAACTTGTCATTAACTTAGACAAAAATGTCTTTATGACAACTTGACATTAACCAAGAAATCATGATCTGACATAAATTTGTTATAAAAGTATTACTGATTAAACTTTAAAAATGATGTAGCTTTATGTTATTAAGGCTAAAGTTTAATGGTCAAGTTCTTTGGTCAAGTTGTCATAACAAAGACATTTTGAATAATGTCAAATTTGTATTAAAAGTATCATGATTTACCGAATGATATTTTATGACAACAGTCATAAATATTCATGAAGACTTACTCATGTTCATGACAGGTGTTATGTCATGTTCATGACGGTGTCATGACAGTCTTATTCACAACCCGTCAAATACAGTTTACCAAAAGTCTATTATAGAATGGAAAACAGTGTTACTGAGTGCTTAAGCAGTGTCATCAAACACTCCACAGCACTATGTCAGGGTGACCAAGCTTACTAAATGAAATCAGTTTTATTGAACAAGAATCCCATATAGTCATTACTGCTGCTTGACAAGCGCTTTTAGGCACACATTTTCATATTGCTGTTTAACAGCAAAATGGAAAAAAGGATGGCCAAACCCTCGGTCCTCTTGGTCAGAGGGTGTGATTATTTTAATTAAATTCTATCAAGGAGACCCATGAATTTATCCTGTACAAAAAATGAATGTAAAGAGGCTGTATTTCCATAAATGTTACCTGTCATTTAAGCAATCAGTGGCAGATTCTAGATGCTCTCCCTCCTTAGGTGAAGCTGTCTGTATTTTGGGCCTATCTGAAAGCCATCGGTGTACTTCTGTCCTGCATCAGTCTGTTGCTGTTCCTCACCCATCACCTGGTCTCCCTGTTCTCCAACTACTGGCTTAGCCTGTGGACCGATGACCTGGTAGTTAATGGCACTCAGCCCTACAGACTTAGGAGACTTGCTGTGTACGGTAGCTTTGGCCTGACCCAAGGTAAGTCAGAAAATAAGGCTCTGTGTTGTAGTTAAGTATTTACTGTGTCTTGTATTCATACTCTGTCAGGATTTTGTATTTTGGTGATACTTTAGTATATTTCTAATGGGATTTCTTGTGACAGACCAATAGAATTTAAGGGAGATATGTTTATATATTTATTTATTTTTTTTTGCTGATAAAAATCTGCAAGTGTGGTTTGCATTTGTATTCAGCATTTCTTCAGCCTAACTAGTAATTACATTCCTCCAGTTTTTGATGTTTGCAAGTGAACCTTAGTGAACAAAACCACATCATAAAGACAAAAGAACACCGCAGAGTAAAGCAGTTTAAAACAGGGTTAGGTTTTTCAAGCTTTGAACAAAATCAAGTTCATTTCTGAAATACTTAATTACTCTCAAAGGGAAAATTAAATGTTGTAACTCTTATCATTCAAGTTTCTTCAGAGTTTTTGTGGAAGCTGATGACTGTGGACAGGAAGGATCTTCTGCAGCGATTGGCATTACAGCGGCTCTGAAGAAGTCTTTGACTAAAGACACTGTTATTGTATATCAGTTTAATGAAGAAGATGCTCGGGGAAAAGGGAAATGGTGCAGGTCCCTCCGGCACCATTTTTTCCAGTTGTTCCAGAGCAGTCCCCAGAACAGAACCAGCCTTCATCAACTAGTTATTTTTATTTAGTTTAGTAGCTTTGATGCTGCTACCTCAACAGATGATGAGAGAAGATATTGCATACTCCAAAGCAGACATAAATAACATCAGAAGCATCTTGTTACAAATGCTGGGTGAATTATTCTTTCTCAAGACATATGGTCTGCTCTGTTGCTTCTTGTAGATGTTTTCATTGTCTGTTGTCCAGGTGAACATTGAGGTATTTATTCTCCTCAGCCACCTCCAATTATGGAAATAGTTTTTGACTTAACCCAGTTTCTCCTGAATCTCAAATAATCTACTATGTTTTGTTCACATTCAAGATGAGATAATTATTTTCACACCATCCCGCATCTCTTAACTCATTGTTTTGTCGATCTCTTATATACCTAATGACCATAAGAAGTTTCCCATTTTGGCCGGGAAACTACCGTATTTGTATTTTCCTGTACATTTCCCATATTATAATATACTGTAATAAAATATTTAAAAATAATAATTTCTGAATTAAGTCACTATCCTCACAAAAACTTTCACCTGCAGTAGCCTCTGAGGCACTTCTTGCAAGGTTAGTGCCGACAGCAGGAACACTTGAGGTGTTGTTCCAAAAAGTGATGTACTATTTGATACTAATTATCAAATGGTACAGTGAACTCAATGAATTGTTCAAAGTAGTTAAAAGGTTTACCTACCCATTAAGCAAACTTAAGGAAACCTCGCAGTTTGCATTGAGTTATTGACTTTCAACATTCACTCCTGGATGAGCAAAAAAGTTCCTTGTGTTGTTTTGTTGACTTAACAGCAATCCTCAATACCGAACATTCATGACTGGAGAGGAATAATTCTGCTCTAACAGGAAGAAGCCTCCAGCAGAATTAGAACCAGAACCTCGCTGAGTACAAGCGACCAACTGGGCCTTTGAAAAGTCTGAGAATAATTCACAAGAAGAAACAGATGAACTGATGTAGGATTATCTTCAATGTTCATGAAAATACTTAAGATCAGGAGAGGAGGATGATTAGCTGAGATGACAACATCATCTCAGCTGATGCCATCATCCAGGTTTGGGTTTAGCTTCTATGGAGAGAAAAATAACTAAGAAAACAAATAATACCGGAATAATACCAAATAATGCAAACCGAAAAGCAGTACAGGAAAATGGATGATGGAGCTTCATCATAAGGGGCTTTATATGTGAGAAGAAGAATCTTAAATTCTATTCTGGATTCAATAGGACACCAATAAAAGGAAGCTGTAATAGGAGAAATATGATCTCTATTTTTTATTTCTATCAGAACTATTTTTCAGTATCATTTGTGGACTTGATAGTTCTAATTTTGGCAATTTTCTCAAGGTGAAATAAGGAAATCCTAGAAACTTGCTTAATGTGGGACTTAACATATCCTGGTTAAGAATAACATGGAGGTTACATCTCGTTGTTTGTACTTGTGACAGTGCAATGACAATAAAGTTGAATTCTATTCTATTCTATTATTTATTATAACCAGATAGTGAGTAGGATAGTGAATTTTTTGAGTAAAGCCAATTTGTTCTAAGAGTATTAACAAATACTCTTTTGGCTATCACTGTCAGTGTCAACATAAATGCTTTAGTTCCTCACTATATTGATATCAGTATTTACCACTCGATAAAATAAAAAATCTGAGATATGGTGTCCAAACTTTTTGCAAAGAGGGCCAGATTTGATAAAGTCAAGATGCCCGGGGGCCAATAGTTTGTTCGGACATTTTTTAACTACAAAAGTGTCATGCAAATACACACTGTTATAAAACAATTTTCATTGTCACAATTATCTTTGTTTTTCAAATGACAAAATAACCAAATATAAGCCACTCAGGCAACTCTAAAAACAGAAATTCTGCTTTTCTTTCATATCTGGAGAGTCAGATAACATTGAACAAACTGTATGAAATACCTTAAATTTACATGAGTTTAAAAATATCTTTGCCTCAAGAACATTTTAAACAGGAGTTATAAGTAATGCAAGGTTGTCTGTTATTATTAAATTTTAAAACAAGTGAATTTTGCTCTTGTCATTTACAATATCTTTCAGAAAGTAATAGTTTGTATCACATCTACAGGTTCATAACCAAATCTTACTCAAGAGTTTAATAAAAATAAGTGCCATAAATCCAAGACCCCAATGACGGATAAGAACATTGGACTTGGCGTTCCCTCGCCCGGACGCGGGTCACCGGGGCCCCACTCTGGAGCCAGGCCTGGAGGGGGGGCACGATGGCGAGCGTCTGGTGGCCGGGCTTTAACCCATGGAGCACGGCCGGGCTCAGCCCGAAGAGGAAACATGGGTCCCCCCTCCCATGGGCCCACCACCTGTGAGAGGGGCCAAAGGGGTCGGGTGCAGTGTGGGATGGGTGGCAGCAGAGGGAGGGGACCCTGGCGATCCGATCCTCGGTTGCAGAAGCTGGCTCTTGGGACGTGGAATGTCACCTCTCTGGTGGGGAAGGAGCCGGAGCTAGTGTGTGAGGTCGAGAGGTTCCGGCTAGAAATAGTCGGTCTCACCTCGACGCACGGCTCTGGTTCTGGAACCAGTCTCCTTGAGAGGGGCTGGACATACTTCCACTCTGGAGTTACCCAAGGTGAGAGGCGTCGGGCAGGAGTGGTCCCCATCTCGGCGCCTGTACGTTGGGGTTTACTCCGATGAATGAGAGGGTAGCATCCCTCCGCCTACGGGTGGGGGGACGGGTCCTGACTGTAGTTTGTGCTTACGGGCCGAACGACAGTTCAGACTACCCACCCTTTTTGGAGTCCTTAGAGGGGGTACTGGAGAGGGCTCCTCCTGGGGACTCCCTTGTTCTACTGGGGGACTTCAACGCTCACGTGGGCAATGACAGTGAGACCTGGAGGGGCGTGGTTGGGAGGAACGGCCCCCCCGATCTGAACTCGAATGGTGTTCTGTTGTTGGACTTCTGTGCTCGTCATGGATTGTCCATATCGAACACCATGTTCAGGCATAAGGGTGTTCATATGTGCACTTGGCACCAGGACACCTTAGGCCGCGGTTCGATGATCGACTTTCTCGTCGTTTCATCGGATCTGCGGCCGTATGTCTTGGACACTCGGGTGAAGAGAGGTGCGGAGCTGTCCACTGACCACTACCTGGTGGTGAGTTCGCTCCGGTGGTGGGGGAGGAAGCCGGTCAGACCTGGCAGGCCCAAACGTGTTGTGAGGGTCTGCTGGGAACGTCTGGCGGAATGCCCTGTGAGACGGAGCTTTAACTCCCATCTCCGGCAAAACTTTGAACACGTCCCGGGGGAGGTGGGGGACATGGAGTCTGAGTGGACTGTGTTCCGTGCCTCCATTGTCGAGGCGGCCGGTCGGAGCTGTGGCCGCAAGGTTGTCGGTGCCTGTCGCGGCGACAACCCTCGTACCCGTTGGTGGACACCTTCGGTGAGGGATGCCGTCAGGCTGAAGAAAGTCCTACCGGGCCTTTTTGGCCTGTGGGACTCCAGAAGCAGCTGATGGGTACCGGCAGGCGAAGCGGCATGCGGCTCGGGTGGTTGCTGAGGCAAAAACTCGGGCGTGGGAGGAGTTTGGAGAGGCCATGGAGAAAGACTTCCGTACGGCTTCGAAGCGATTCTGGTCCACCATCCAGCGTCTCGGGGGGGGAAGCAGTACGGCACCAACACTGTTTATAGTGGGGATGGTGTGCTGCTGACCTCTACTCGGGACGTTGTGGGTCGGTGGGCAGAGTCCTTCGAAGACCTCCTCAATCCCACCAACATGCCTTCTATTGAAGAAGCTGAGCCTGGGGACTCTGGGTTGGGCTCTCCAATCTCTGGGGACGAGGTCGCCGAGGTGGTTGAGAAGCTCCTCAGTGGCTAGGCTCCAGGGGTGGATGAGATCCGCCCGGAGTTCCTTAAGGCTCTGGATGTTGTAGGGTTGTGTTGGCTGATGCGACTCTGCAATATCGCATTGACATCGGGGGCAGTTCCCCTGGACTGGCAGACCGGGCTGGTGGTCCCCCTGTTCAAAAAGGGAGACCGGAGGGTGTGCTCCAATTATAGAGGGGTCACACTCTTAAGCCTCCCTGGCAAGGTCTATTCAGGGGTCCTGGAGAGGAGGGTCCGTCGGATAGTCGAACCTCGGATCCAGGAAGAGCAGTGTGGTTTTCGTCCTGGTCGTGGAACACTGGACCAGCTCTACACCCTCGGCAGGGTCCTGGAGGGTGCATGGGAGTTCGCCCAGCCAGTCTACATGTGTTTTGTGGACTTGGAGAAGGCGTTCGACCGTGTCCCTCGGGGAGCCCTGTGGGGGGTTCTCCGGGACTATGGGGTACCGGGCCCTTTGATACGGGCTGTCAGGTCCCTGTATGACCGGTGTCAGAGTCTGGTCCGCATTGCCGGCAGTAAGTCGGGCTCGTTTCCAGTGAGAGTTGGACTCCGCCGGGCTGCCCTTTGTCACCGATTCTGTTCATTACTTTCATGGACAGAATTTCTAGGCGCAGCCAAGGTGTTGAGGGGATCCGATTTGGTGGCCTTAGGATCTCGTCTCTGCTTTTTGCAGACGATGTGGTCCTACTGGCCTCATCAGGTCATGATCTGCAGCTCTCGCTGGAGCGGTTCGCAGCCAAGTGTGAAGCGGCCGGGATGGGGATCAGTGCCTCCAAATCCGAGGCCATGGTCTTGAGCCGGAAAAGGGTAGAGTGCCTTCTCCGGGTCAAGGGGGGTGTCCTGCCCCAGGTGGAGGAGTTCAAGTATCTCGGGATCTTGTTCACGAATGAGGGAAGAAGGGAGCGGGAGATCGACAGGCGGATTGGCGCAGCGTCTGCTGTCAAGCGGGCGCTGTACCGGTCCGTCGTGGTGAAGAGAGAGCTGAGCCAAAAAGCGAAGCTCTCGATTTACCGGTCGATCTACGTTCCCACCCTCATCTATGGTCATGAGCTTTGGGTGATGACCGAAAGAACGAGATCGCGGATACAAGCGGCCGAAATGGGTTTTCTCCGTAGGGTGACTGGGCTCTCCCTTAGAGATAGGGTGAGAAGCTCAGTCATCCGGGAGGGACTCAGAGTAGAGCCGCTGCTCCTTCACATCGAGAGGAGCCAGTTGAGGTGGCTCGGGCATCTGGTCAGGATGCCTCCTGGACGCCTCCCTGGTGAGGTGTTCCGGGCACGTCCCACCGGGAGGAGGCCCCGGGGAAGACCCAGGACACGCTGGAGGGACTATGTCTCTCGGCTGGCCTGGGAACGCCTCGGGATTCCCCCGGAGGAGCTAGAAGAAGTGGCTGGGGAGAGGGAAGTCTGGGCCTCCCTTCTGAAGCTGCTACCCCTGCGACCCGACCTCGGATAAGCGGAAGAAGATGGATGGATGGATGGATGGATGGATGGATAAATCCAAGTGCATAAATGTTCTTTTGGCTTTTCACTGCTGATAGTGACAGACGTTACCGTTCAACACTCAGTTTTATGTCCTCAACTCTCAGTGCCACACTGTTACGTGCCAGGCAAACATTCGCAAATTCTTGCTTCTTCTCAGGGCAAATGTTCTCCACCATTTTCATAACACAGTTTTGATAAATGTATCTTCAGTAAAAGGTTTGCCATGTTTAGCTATTAACATTAACATCGTAGCTTGCTTTGGTGGTATTTTCTTTTGACTCAGGCCCAAAGAAATCGCTGTTGTGATGCCAGTGCAGCTTGGAGCTGCTTCAGTTTTTCAGCACGGTGACTCCCTGTTAGCTTGTTGTATGTGTTAGCATGTTTAGTCTGGTAGTGTCTCTTTACGTCAAAATCCTTAAACAAGGCAACCGTCTCATTAGAAATTAGACAAGCACAATTGCCTTGATTTTCAGAAAAGAAGTATTGTAATTCCCATCTCTCTTGAAAGCGGCGGCCCTCACTGTAAACTTTCCTCGTTTTCTTTGCAGTGGCCATGGCAGAAATGAGTGGAGAGGGGTTCGCTGCACGGAGGCAGAGACTGATAGTATTAAAGTGGTGCTGCCACCATTTGGTGAAAGGAGGAATTACAGTTTCAAGTTTTATGATTTATTTATTCTGTTTCACAGTGCAGGCGGGCCATAAATAATACATTATAAGACCGAAGCTGCGGGCCGTATGAAATCTGACCACGGGCCGTGATTGGCCCCCGGGCCGGACTTTGGACATGCCTGGTCTAAAGATAGAGTAAGACCCTGATGGACGATATATAAAACTACAACCAGGTGTGGTTTTAGTGCTTTGCAAATCAGGAAGAAAACTAAGGAGTAGATGTACAAAAGAACAGTAGCTATCAATAGGATTAATGAGTAAATCTGAATGAAAAATATTTGCCTGGCATTCTGTGGTGGTGCAGGGTTAAAGCACAACCCACATAGTCCTTAGTCCTTGACGTGGTCATTGCAGGCTTGAGTCTCGGCCTGGTGACCTTTGCCGCATTTCTTCCCTATCTCTTTTTCGTGTCTAACAACTTTCAAATAAAGGCCATAGAGCCAATAAAAAAATAAAAAGATTTGCTTCTGCTCCACCTCATTCTGTACTTAAAGGAATGTGGACATTTAAATAATTTGAAGTGGTTGATTCATTCCTCATCCTCTGACCTTTGGATCAAAGGACGAAGGAAATACTTTTTGGCTGTGAACAGTAGAGGAGATTGTTAAGCTTGGTCCAGAACTGTGCCAATTGAATGTGTCTGTCTAAACTGACAGGCTGGGAATAGAGAACTATAATCACAGGATCAGAAAGAGGGCTGAGAATAACTCTGGGGGAGCTGAAAATATCAACAGCTGAAGTGGGAGAATCGCTTGATAGAACAATTTCTTGTTCACTCTTTACATCATGAACAAAGAGTGTCAAAAGAAAGCAAATGTTGACGGAAAGCCATACATAATCCTGTTTGGACTTTGTTTTCAGCATGGTCTCAGATTGTGATTGTGATACAGAATGTGGAAAAAAAATCAAGGGGCAATGTGTATCTTTACAAAGAATTGTGTTTAAAGTCATTCATTCAGCATTATAAAAGGTCATAATTTTTACTGTTATCTTGTAGGTGTAGCAGTCTTTGGTTATTCCCTCTCCATGTCCATTGGGGGCATCATGGCGTCCCGCTATCTCCACCAGTCCTTGCTATCTGATGTCCTGCGGTCACCCATGTCCTTCTTTGAGAAAACTCCAAGTGGTAATCTGGTTAACCGCTTTGCCAAGGAGATGGACACCATTGATTCTGTAATCCCCAGCATTATTAAAATGTTCATGGGATCCTTGTTCAACGTGTTGGGTTCCTGTGTCATTATCCTGGTTGCCACACCACTTGTGGCTATCATCATTCCTTTTCTTGGGTTGCTCTACTTTTTTGTGCAGGTTAGTTAAAAATACATTCTGTATTTCTGCTGTGTGTGCAGCTCTGACTTGTTCTTAGGCGTGATTAAAATTGTTGAACATTATATTGCTTGTTTGTGTACAGAGGTTTTATGTGGCAACTTCTCGCCAGCTGAAGCGTCTGGAGTCTGTCAGCCGTTCACCTATCTACACCCACTTTAACGAAACATTGTTGGGCACTTCTGTCATTCGAGCTTTTGGTGAGCAGGAGCGATTCATCCATGAGAGTGACCAGCGAGTAGATCACAACCAGAAGGCCTACTACCCCAGCATAGTAGCTAACAGGTTAAGAGCAGTGCTATTTTTCTCTTCTCTAGTTCTTATTAAATGTACTCACCCTCTCCTAGGTGTTTGAACCTTTTTATAAGTTTGACAAGCCAATCATGATCAGTAAAATTTTGCTTTTTGATCAAAGTAATTATAGAAAAATTAATTTAATGTGAAAGTGAAAACTGATTTTTACAAAATATCAATTAAATAAAAACATATAACATAAAATAAATTATTGCATAAATATTCACTCCTTTTAAAGTGACTGACCTAATTAAACAAAGGTCCAGGCAACTAGTGCTTCTTTCAGAAATGGTGAGATGGAAGTCACCTGAGTGCAGTGACTGTGTCTCAAGTGATTGTAGTATATAGACACCACTGTCTGCAAGGTCCATTCATTGGTTAATTAGTATTTCTGGCTACCATTACAGCATGAGGACAAAATAAACACTTCAAGAGAATTAGAGAAATTGAGAAGTCAGGGGATTGGATACATGTGGCACTCAGACAGGTGCAGGGAGTGGGGGCTCCTGCCCTTTTTATCCTTCATGTCCCTAGCCCCCTTTTTGAGTTGTTTTTTGTTTTTTTTTTTTCAATTTATTTATTTTTTTTAATCTGTGTGTCAGGAGGCCTTCTTGTGCCCCTCAGCAATAATATTTAGCTAAATATAATAATCTAGCAAAATAAACTAGTCTGGCTGCCCTCAGTCTAATACGTTTCGCTGCCTCCATGTTGTTCAGACACCGGGTCCATGGTGAGGAGGAGGGGGCAGATCTGTGCCCTCTAACTATCAAAATATGGGCAAGAATATTTTTTCATATACTGGTTTGTAAGTAAAACCTTAGGTCTGATGTTGACGTTAGAAAAACAGTTTCTATTTATATTTTTGTAATTGTCCTCGCAATAGCGGGACAAAACCCGCCTCGCCCCTAAACACAGAAATGCTTCGGCAGCATAGAAAACTTCTGACTTTAACTTAATCAGGCTTCTAAATGCCCAATCCTCCAAACCCCCTGAAACCCGTCCTACTAAGAACCTCAGCATCACTAACAGTGTTTAAATATAGACAAGGTGAAGTCTGTGAGAGGGAGACCAGGTTTATTGGCTGAGTTTAAAATTGATCATTGATTATTTGTTGTTTGCTGTAATGTATTTGTGAACAAATCCAATTCAAACACAAAGATTACACCATATTGTAGCCATGGTAACACAACAATCAAACAATGAAATGATTCTTTAAAATTTTACAAAGTAAACTTCCTAATTAAATCCTTAATGTAATTTTCTTTCTCAGCTGAATGCATTAAATATAATTTAACAACATTGTCATTCTCTATGCTACAGGTTTAGATCTATTGTCTGTGTTACAATTAAACCATTTCTAGGGGCCCCTGAATGTCTGGAAAACCCCTACCAGCAACTACTGAGTTTTCTTTGCCTTGATATCCCAGTCTTACAATTCTAGATCTCAGAGGTGCTAATATCAAAAAATTATATAGAGTTAATCCCTTTGAGCTTTTTTGATTTATAAAGCAGTCTACAGCCAAGTTGTTCTAGAGGTTAAATAGATATTACTAGGGCTTAACTAGTAAAATGGCAGCAAATTGGCTTATTTCATAACCAGAGACCTTCTCTTCGATGGTCTGTATAACAGCTACAGTCTCAGATCAACTCAGACCTCCAGGACTGTCAGCAGCAGAAACGACAACATTATACCTGTTTGGGAAAATATATACTACATTTGCTTTGCATTGTCCCCGCATGATGGCAATGATATAGTCGGATCCAATTAAATTCTTGATTAACATGGGTTGTTGCTATGTTGTTTTACGGTGTTTTAAGATCCTGTTCAATGTGCCCTTTTTTAACTTTGAGCCTCCAAAGGACTTTGGTGGCACTGAACATCCCCTGGAATTCAAGACCTTCAGAGATTTTGGGGAGGAATATAGTGCTTGTATAAATCTAGCTAGACCAGTGTTTCCCAATCCTGGTCATCAAGGTACACTGCCGTGCATGTTTTAGATCATGGGTGCTCAATACATCGATCGTGATCGAGCGGTCAATCGCAGGAAGGTTTTGAGTCGATCTCGGCAGTAGGTGACAAACTGAACGCTGCCAGGAGGCTGAGACCAGCACGTCCTCTTCTGATGCGCTTATTCACTTAGATCCAAAACATTTAGAACTTTATTAAAGAATAAAAGAAATCAACAAAACGTTTTCAAATAAATGACCCAACAAAAGTAATAATCTCAGTAATAATTGTTTCAACAAAGTGTTGTGCAATTCTGTGCGTTTCGTTTCCATTATCAAAAAAAAGGCGACCCACAGACCACCTTTAGCAGAGCAAGAGTTTCAAATTAACTTATCAGCCACCGCTGTGTTCAGGGGAGCTCTTATTAATACTCACAAAATAGATATCAAGCCTAAAAACCTAATATTGTGTCAGACTGAGTGTTATGTTCTTAACGTAATATCTGCTCAGTTTGCGGAGCGCAGGAGGTTGCCACGGCAACGGGTGCACTTAAATGACAGAGAGAGTCCATCAACAGGGAGCATTCCTAGACACATTGATGTGGTAGTTTGATGCCATCACTTAAGCCCCGCCCACTGAGAGAAGAAACTGAATACTATTCAACGACCCCTCTAGCTGCTCTCTGTATGATAGATTAAAACCATATTCAATAAACATTGAGAATCAAACATAATGTGCTCCAAAGCCTACAGTCCTCGCCAAACATTACCCGCAAAACAGGAAGTGATGACTCCTGTCTGGTAGGTCGGATATTAGCAAAACTTAAACACTTGCTGCTGGACTCATACTGAACTGGACCGTTTAGTGCACGGATGCAGGAACAGTGTGATGATGGGGGTGGCAGAATACCTGAGCAGCGAGGGCCGCCTGACGCTGCTTCTAACTTTAAACTATAAAAGCTGCATTTTGTAGAATTCAGTTTTCACTTTGAAATTTGTAAGAAAAAATTGTCCAAAAAAGTAACATTTTCTTGATCAAAACTGATTCGTAAAAGCACCGAGGAGATGAATATTTTTTATAGGAGTAGTACCTTTTGTTTCTGAAATTTGCACAAAATCGTAGTAGGCCAGTAGCCAACCCAAGTAACTACCAGTAACTACCCAAGATTATTGTAAAACTTTAACTTATTAAAACCCTTTCTTTCTTTTTCTCTTGCATACTCTTCCATTATTTTGCTGTGTCTGATCTTTCTTTTATGCTTTTTTGCTCTTTCTTTATGTCCTTCTTTCCTCTGAACTCTCTCTCTTTCTCTAGAAAGAGAATCTCAAAGTAGTTTCCAATTTGAATAGTGTTGCTGAGTGAGGTACAATCACTGATCAAAGACTGGGTTCTTGTATTTACAACCGGCCAATCTCTAGTTAGGACCAATCGAGTTTAAACTCAAGTCACCAGCCCAGAATTTCATCTCTATTTTCCTCTCCATTTCCATCTTAGTAAATATTTCTTGTTTGTATTTGAATTTGTGTTTGTGTAGGTGGTTGGCAATTCGCCTGGAGTTTGTAGGAAACTGCATTGTTTCCTTTGCTGCCCTGTTTGCTGTTATAGCCAGAGATCGCCTGAGCCCAGGCTTCATGGGGCTCTCCATCTCCTACGCCCTGCAGGTAAAAGTACCGCTTTTGTAGTTCTCAGCACCAGTAGTGGAGCAATGTCTTTTTGCAAAATGTTAATAAATTTGTTTAATACGCTTTTGAGCCTAACCTAACCTTTATTTGTTTGCTTCGTATGCAGCTGACTGCCTCATTGACGTGGCTCGTGAGAATGTCTTCTGATGTAGAGACAAATATAATAGCTGTAGAGAAGGTGAAGGAATACTGCTGCACAGGGAAAGAGGTACACTGCACAATCTTTGGACCAAAACCATCCTAACATTGGAATGTTTAAGGGTTGACTTTTGTCCTTTTTATTTTTCTGTGTTTATGTGGCTTGTCTTTGATTTTGGGCTTAAATAAATACTC
Source organism: Xiphophorus maculatus (assembly GCF_002775205.1). Taxonomy (NCBI): domain Eukaryota; kingdom Metazoa; phylum Chordata; class Actinopteri; order Cyprinodontiformes; family Poeciliidae; genus Xiphophorus; species Xiphophorus maculatus. The sequence continues at coordinate 108,570 of NC_036458.1, forward strand.
CCACCAGGGTTTTATATTGTTAATTGATTTTACTGTCATCTCATTAAACAGACTTCATATTAAAGAATAGATATTAGAAAAAAATATATTTTTTATAAACTGCTATATGCATAATTCCTAATTTGATATCTACACTTAAAAATAATAAATTAAAACAACTCCAAGTGATATGGGCTTGTAACTTCTATCAGAGATTCTATTTGGTCATATTGCAAGAGTCAGTCGTCATCTGAACTTTTTAAAAAGTTAATTCTGTTGTAAAGAGCTTTCTGTTCTCTGGTTTGCGTTAAATTCTAAAATAAGTCTTGTAATGCCAGCTATTCTCACCACATTTACATGTTTATAAAAGACTTACAAGCATTCAAATATCCATAGACCTCAAGGCAGTTCATATTTTTCAATTGATCTAACAATAGTAGATCACCTATCTTTCCAACTCTACGACGTCATCATGCCCTGGACACGCAACAGACACATGCATATCTCCAACTGTTGTTTTCAGTCATTTCAATGTTCATTGTACCACATGAATTTTATAATGTCTCTGTCACTGGCCTGAGTTCCATGGGATTTTTGAAATGCTTCAGCACAACCTTATAAAATGCAGGGACATGGTTTGATTACTGTTACTTTTAGAATTGGAGACTTGCCATCTTCCGAAGTGTTGAAATTCTATCATTTAGTAACAAGAGCAGAATGTGAAAAGGTAGTTCTGGAAGACCTGCTGTTTTGGGGAGATTGTCTGGGATCAGTTTGTGGAAACACTTGTAAGTCTTGATGTCAGAAAAGAGCAGATAATTTCAAAAGCCCAGGGGAATGGAGTAAATCGATGCTTTCTAAACCAAATTGCCTATTTGAGTTTGACATTGTTCAGGTCTATATGCACTCCACAAAGGCAACCATGCTCTAAAACCATAGTTGGAAAAGGTAACAAAGTGACATCAATAAACAGTCTGTCAACTGTTTAGTCATGAGAAAGGGCAAATGAAAACCTAACCAAGTTAGGACTTTGGCTGAGCTTGATTGTGATTGAAATTCATTTGAGTATTTGCATTCATGTCTATTCTCTGACCGCAGGCAGAGTGGCAACATGAGACTCCCTCCGTTCCCCCTGGCTGGCCCACTCAGGGCTGCATAGACATTCGAGGCTTTGGTCTGCGCTATCGCCATGACCTGGACCTGGCCATTCGCAATATCACCATTGCTATTAACGGAGGAGAGAAGGTGAATCTTATTGTAGCTCTCATAGGCTCAGGAGTACTCATTGTGACTGGACACTGGAGGAATTTATTGTGGATGTGCTGCTGGTTCCCAACAGATAGGGATTGTGGGGAGGACTGGTGCTGGGAAGTCATCTCTAACACTGGGCCTGTTCCGGATCATTGAGGCAGCAGAAGGCCACATCTTCATTGATGGAGTGGACATTGCTAAGCTCGGCCTCCATGAGCTGCGCTCCAGAATCACCATCATCCCACAGGTGAGTAAATAGGACCCAAAAAAGCAATCTCACCTGATCAGTGCACCTGTAGCAAAGCAGCCGTTAGTGGCTAGATATACAGTGGAGACAAAGGCTGAGGCAATGTTTATATGGCACAACTGTAAATTGTCTCTGCTCCTTACTAAAAGAGGAAACCATTGTTTATTTACAAGCATATCAAATTGAATCATTCCACCTCTCTTCACAGAATCCTTTTTATTTACATTGGTTAGGCCCAAGCAGGGAAAGCATTGCAGAGGACTATTGTAATGTAAGTGGTTCTTATCATTCTCAACACTAAAGATGTGCCAGTGGACTTCCAGGAGTGTCTCCAAGATGGCGGTTTAAATCTTAAATCTGTCCTAATCAGAGACGAGGAAAACTCCACTTAACTCGATAAAGGGATTCAGTTCTTCTTCACGATGACATACTTTACTTTTAAATTTAAAAAGAGACCAGGGGTGACTAAAAGTCATGGCCAGTCCCTGCCTGGCCGTGACTTTTAGTAACAGCAAACGCTGAAAACAAAGCCAGCATGATGCAGGCCATGGACCCAAGTGAGAAGAGCGAGCTAACAACTGCTAAGGCTATCCAGAATCTATGCAACAATATCAAAGAATTGCAAAACAACATCATTGCATTGAAAAATAATATCAAGCAGGATCTGATCAGCTTTAAGAGTGAAATGAACAAGAAGCGGGAGGAGGTCAGTACGAACATTCAAAATGAAGGTGCTAGACCAGGGATGGCCAACCCGCGGCTCGAGAGCCGCATGTGACTCCTTGACTGGTTCTATGCGGCTCTTACGTTCATATAGTCGCATTCTGCCAGATGTGCAATAATGACGAAAAGTAGTCAAATGAACTGTCAATTATTGACAACAGCAGCATCCATTACTGTTGGCCGTAACCACGCAAAAACAACACAAACAAAAAACATTCTTTGTTTCTCTTGCAGCCTTACTCTTTCCAGTCATTTGCCATCTGCTCTCACACAAACCTCCGCTCACCCCTCACTCTCACTCCCGCACTCCCTCGCTCTCTCATCCATCCTGATGCATTTGTGGACAATGGGAATTCATACACTCTAATTTTAATCTCTAAACAGCGTAACATCCAATAACATTTAGCACATACTGTAGGGTTGCTATAATATCCAAGTTTCGCTTCGCTTGAGTGCAATACGGTATTTTCGTCAAATGCGCATGTGCGCAGCTTTTCAGTAAGAGTAAAATCATTTGAGTAAACCTTTCGCGCTCAAAATGGCAGGGAAAAAATGCACAGGAAAACGAAAATATGAAGATGAACACAGGACGTTTTTGACAGAGTGGGAAAATTTATATTTTTTTTGTTGAACGTAGTGGAAAGCCATTCTGCCTTATATGTCAGGTGTCCTTGTCGCATTTTAAGGCTTCAAACCTTCAGCGCCACTTCAGCTCACTCCATGCTAACATCGACCAGGAATTTCCAAAAGGGACTGAACTTCGCAAGCACAAGTTGGTTACCTTGAAAGTCAGACAGAAAAGCAGGCAAAGTTTTTCCAAAAATTTACAAAGCACTCAGAGACTGTAACGCTTGCATCATATCAACTGGCTTGGAACATTGCATGGGCTGCCTGACCTGGTGCAAAGTGTGTTTGCATTTGTCAACAAACTGAATTTGTTCCAGGCGCACATTCAAAAGGGAAATTAACACATTTTTCCACTCTACTAAAAGCCAGGGGGCAGGTCACCAGTGCCACCCTGAACAAGCAAAGAGCCAGATATGCAACACTGGTTGAAAACCTGCACGAAAGCTTTGTGGCCCGGTTCCATGATCTACAACTGAAAAGGCCACAGATTACATTCCTTGTCGACCCATTTAATGCTGAGACAGACTGTTTGAAAGCCCCGCTAGTCATAGATGAGTGTGCGGCTGAGTCGGAGATTATTGATCTTCGTGAGGAGGACCAACTGAAACCTGCTTTAAAGGAAGGGACCATTGAGTTCTGGAAACATGTGCCAATGGAAAAATAACCCAATGTCAAATGAGCTGCACTTAAGATACTGTCAATATTTGGTTCAACATATGTCTGCGAGTCTGTGTTTTCTACCCTGAAACATGTGAAATCGAAGCATCGGTCTGTTCTGACCGACATCCATGTCAAAGAATTGCTTCGAGTGACAACAACAGAGTACAAGCCAGATCTGAACAGGATTGTTCAAGACAAGGAATGCCAGAAGTCCCATTAAATAACACATGTAATGCACATAATAAAAGGAAAAGTGTATTGTAAATTGTTCTATTATTGTTTGTTTATTTGGTTAAACAGAGTTTGTTTGCATGAGAACGTGCACAGTGTTCATTGTTGAAAATGTCTGGCCTGTGTTCTTTGTAGTGTTAAAATAGTGTGTGAAATTTACAATAAATCTGGCTGAGCAAAAGTATGAGTATGAGGAAGGGATGGATTGATGTTCATGTGTGCCTATGCATATGATGTGGCTCTTTGCAGTAACTTGGTAAAAATTGTGGCTCTTGGTCTTTGTCTGGTTGGCCACCCCTGTGCTAGACTAACTGAAGGAGAACAACGGGTGACCTTTCACAGATATGACATTAGAGAAAATCCTAAAAGCGTCATAGGGAAAGAAGATCTTCTATGATGGTAAATTGATGTCATTTGTGCATAATCTTCCGACAGAGATAAACAACAAGCTTAAAGAATACAAAAACATCAAGAAGAATATCAAAGAGGAAAAAATATGTTTCCAAACACCATACCCAACTAAGATGAGGATTCACTGGGAGACAAACCATGCCTGTACATGAGTGCATGAGAAGCAGCGGATGACATAAGGAAGAGGAAATACCATGTAGATACACCGCGATCAAAGCCTGCAGACTCCTGGTTGACCAGCTGTCAACCAGGATGCGCACAGGAACAAAGGGGCCAGCTCACACTAGCATTTGGGGCACGTGTTATGCCCCAAACTTGTGCGAGAAAAGCTTCAAGAATTCCAATGAGAACAAGTATAAATAGCTTTCTTGATGCAGATCCTAACTACTTATGTAAAATCTGAATCCCACGCTTGTAATCTTTCTTTAGTTCTAACACCCGAGTCCCCTCCTACCACCCCTCACATATTAAAACATTATTCTGATCAGGATTAATGGAGCAATGACTGTCTCAAAGTTGAGGGAACTTGTCTGTGGCAGAGAAGGAGCCCCTAATTAGAGTAGGTCTGTTACTCTTATAATGTAAGAAAAGAGGTTGTAGGATGACATAGCATAGTGGAGCCCTAAAGTCATTCTGCTTGTTTTATGTTTTCTAAATCTCTGTTGTTTTTGTGTTCAAACTGTCGACATGTGCAAACTGGTTTGCTGATATGACTAATGGTGATATTAGTGCAACTTCATGGAATATTAATGAACTCAATAACCCTGTCAAGAGGAGTAATATCCAAGATAAAAAGGGAGAAAATTCAGATTCTGCTCCTTCAAGAAACTCATTTGTCTTCAGTAGAGCATAAGAAATTGCAAAAATTTTGATTTAGGGATGTTTCTCATGGTTCATTCAAGACAGGTCATAAAAGAGGAGTTTGAGTACTAATACATAACTCCTACATTTTGAACTTATTAAGCATATATGAGATAGTGAAGGCAGGTATATATTGGTTCGGGGTAGGATCGAAAGGAAATTAGTTACCCTTCTCTCTATCTATATGCCCCACATTTTTGAAAAAAGTCCTAGAAGTTATTTAATCAGAGTCACAAGGTATGTGACTCTGATATGTGTCTGATATGTGCAGGTGGATTTAATACAGTCTTGAATAAAAATGACACATCTAATAACAAAAGGACAACCACACCACAAAGTAAACTGCTAAAAAGGGGCCTTTATGATATTGATTTACTGGATGCTTGGCAGGAGATGCACCCAACAGGAAACAAATTCACCTATTTTTCTCCCACTCACACAGTATTTTCAAGAATAGATCTCTTTTTGGTTCTTAGGAATGATTGACAGAGAGTCAACCGCTGTAAAATTCATACTAAAAACTTGTCAGATTACTCGCCAATATATTTAATACTTAACCGGATATGAGACAAAAAAAACCAATAGGAAGGCTAAATACAAGCTTGCTAAATAATAAAAATGTCATAAAAGAAATTAAAACAGAAATAAAATACTTTCTAGAATTAAATGACAACGGGAAGTCTATCCTGATATTTTCTGGGACATGTTGAAGTCACTTATTAGAGGCAAATTTATATCACTAAGCACTGCTATTAAGAAAAAGAAGGAAAAAGAACTAAACGAATTAGATGAGAAATTAAAAGAACTGGAGATCGGAGAACATGCAAATCAGAACTCAACTTGATCAAATCAATGTACAAATTCAAAAGATAAGGAATACAATTTTGGATATAAATAAAGAAGAGGAAGAAAAAATATATAAATTCCTAAGACAATCATTTTATAACACAGGGCCAAAGGCAACAAAACTACTTGCAAGAAAAATAAAAAAAAATAAAATAATGCAATAAATGTTTTCAATAATAAACCCACAGATAGAAATATTAGAAAACAGATTATAGAAGGTATTGACAAAGTTTTTCAAGCATATTAGAAAACATTAATAAATAGATACTCTCAATATTCCTAATTTTAGCAAAGTGTAGTGAAGAGTTACTATAAAATTACGACTTTATTCTTGTACAACTTTACTTGTATTTAAATCACAAACCAAAAAAACTCTCAGTCTGGCCCTACTCCATCATAAGCAAGTAAGTGTAGCTTGCAGAGAAAGGCCAGGAAATAGACAAAGCCTACCTTTTAAGTGTTAATGCAAAGTGTTATACATTTCTGCTGACAAGCTGAAATATAAACAATATTGCTGAAAAGTTTGCACAATAAATTTTTAAAACTCAATACTTTGTAAAAACAAGACATTTGAAAAAGCTGACAAGTAATCAATGTTTACAGTTTTTTAAAATGTTTTTAAAAACACACATCCACTGAATCATTTGCACTTTTTCTCTTTCAAATTGAGTAGTCTTCATTAAATGTTACTGATTGGCTCAATAAACTGAACAGGGAAATTGTTTTGAGACTGAGAACAATGAAACAGCTGTTTTGGTAATTAGGTCATATAATGCCATTGGTTTGTACAGATAAATTATTAAATGTTATCAGATTTGCAATAATATTTCAGTTTGGGAGAGGAAAGGACACTGGGGGGGTTGTGAAAGAATGTTATGATTCCTACGGCGGGCCTGACAGAAAATAATTGAGAAACACTGCTGTAGAGTAACTTGAGCAGTTTCAGATTTTTCCTCAGTGCCTCATAACTGCTTAATTAAAATAAAAAACAATGGTGTGACGTGAAGAAACGAGTACAACAGCTCAAGAGGAAACATGAACAAAACTGGAAAGGTCACATCACTCTTTTGTCAGTATTTCAGATTTTTAAAATAAAAAACTAACAATTATTGATATAGACCACAACTCTTTTTTGCATATTAATCCGTTATATTATGATATGGGTTTTGGTAATATTGGCCAGACCTAGATTGGACAAATTTCTTAAAACCGCATACAAACTCAAATGAAGATCATCCTAGGAGAGATTAGGTAAAGGTTAGGGCTAGGCTAAATCTGTAAAAATACACCTTTAGTATCCTGATATCACTATCTGCTCACCTTTCAGGACCCAGTGCTGTTTTCCGGATCTTTGAGAATGAACCTGGACCCCTTTGACTCCTACTCTGATGAGGAAATATGGAGGGCTTTGGAGTTTTCCCATCTCAAGAATTTTGTCTCTAGCCTACCCAACAAACTCAGCCATGAGTGTAGTGAAGGAGGAGAAAATCTTAGGTATGGAACCCTTCTTGTATTTTTTTCTAATCATTTGATGTTTTGACCTCCTGGGTGGAGTAGTTCCCATCTGAAAAGTCTTGACTATATGGCATTACAATGTGATGTGCTGTAATACTTCACTATATTTTATAAGTATATAAAATATATCTATGCATAAAATAGAGCAAAATTATAAAATGCACGACAACACATTTCTCAAAGTGCAGAATGCTTTTTTTATTTACCTGTTTAACTAGGTCGCCCTAACACATTAATATGCTCAGATTTAATTCATTCCATTGCACCTCTAGTGTGTTGTGTGAGTTGCTAAACCCCTCCCATCTAACTCCCTTCACTGAGAAGTTTAATTGACTGAAGTGGTAAGCCTCCTCCAAATAACTTCCTATTTTGAAAGGTTAAGACATAACTAACAATTTACCCCTGCAGTACTTTTGCAGAGTTTAACCCACCTCAGAACTGATAAACTCTTTTTGCACTGCAGGGCCTGGCCCTGTTGTACACTGGCCTGCATCCATTAACCCTTGATAACCATAGATGATATGTTCAAAAGCCTAAAGGAAGTACTCAAAGTACTCACAATTCACTAAACAGGAATTGAATATAATTCAATTGATTTATATTCAATAAATCAATTGAAAGGTTGAAGGTGAAAGGTTGATTTTTGACCTAACTTTAAAAACTTTCTTCTGGACTCAAGTTGAATTGACTATAGACCATTTGGAAGATTTGCCAAGTGCATCACCTGGTGGACATGTGCATAAAAGGTCTGAGAGTGTTCACAACGGCAACAGGGTGGCAGTGCCAGAGATCCTGTAGTCTCTGCAAAACCGTGTGAACTGTGAGGGCTGCCGATGCTGCTTTCAGCTTTAATTTTGATACTATTATTCATTATAACTCTTGCTCTGCTTTGAATGTATACAGTACACCCAAATCCAACTGGACAAAACCCATCAGAATATTCAAAATAACCTTCAAACTAAAAGGAGAATGATCACATTTCCCGGGGGTCCGTTGACAGCTCTCTGTGTCTGCTTTACACTACACACAGTGCCACTGTTCTGACTATCAGTGCTACCTCGTCAGATTTTCCTACCGTAGCACGGAAAGATAGCTATGTCTATCTGTCGGTGCTATGCGTCCAAAACTGCTACCATCTTGTTTACAAACAGAAAACTATAGCGGGTTGTCTTAATGTTAAATACATTGGATAACATTATTTGAGTGACAGCACTGCAGTGGAAGCTTAGGAGTTATGCTTAGCATAGCATTGCAACGTTGCAAATAGTAAAAACAATTGCAAACTTGCTCCACAAAACAGAAGTGCTTCAGACTAATAGGGAGAGTAGAACAAATAACAAATCATATCGGACCAGATCCTCAGTTAAAACAAGAGGTGTAAGCATTAAATGGAGGTGAGTACACTTAGTGTTGTAGTGCTCGAGACCAGTCTTTTTGATGGTCTTAGCTTGTCTTGTACTCGGCCGCATTTAGTCTCAGTCTCTGACATTTTATTTCAAGATCAGTCAAGATCACAACTGTAAAAATATCACTAAATTGCCAGCATATCGTCCAGTTTATTTGTCAACATCGTTGTTTTCACTAGATACAAAACATATGTTTTATGAAATTTAAAACAAGATCGGAGGTGATCGGCGGCAAATAATGAGACTAAACACTGTCCCTGCTAGAATAAATGTGTCCGTTTATTCCGCCAAAGAATACAGCAAAACAACATACACTCTTCAATTGAATCTGTGGTGCTCAATACAAACACTGTTTCTGCTAGAATAAATTGTGTCTCTTTATTCCGCCACAAAATATAGCAAAGCAACATACACACTCTTCAATTGAATTACGTGGTGCTCGATTCTCAAAGCTCCTACCGTGACACCTGACTGGAGAGCCGTCAGTCTGGTCGAAGCGACATCCACGCAGCTGGGCGTTCGTACTAACCCACAGCAGACTCTGGCAAAAACGAGGGCTTGTCCACCACTATATAATTTTTAACAATCGGCATCGTGTGAGAGGAGGAGGGGAGATTCTCTCCCCCCAGGCGAGTCATCCAATCAGAGCGCGAGGCTCTCTGTCCATGCGGTCAGAGCGTGATTAGCTACCCACGAATACAGAGCGTGATCATCAAGACAATAGACATTCAAAACATGTTAAACAGTAGTTGATGATATCCCCTTTATTGGTCAGTTACACAATAGACATTCAAAACATATTTTACAGACAGAAGTTGATGATGTCACCTTATATAACGGATGATTATCAAAGAACATAGAAATGGAGGCGAAAAAGATGGCGGCAGCGTAAGTCACCCTGTGCCGTGCTCTCAGTACTAGCACTCTTATTTTCCTGAGTATACGAGCGCTCAGTTGAGTACTTTTCTACTTTGTAAGCTTACTTTACTCTCGGGAAGATGCCTAAAACAGCCCAAAGAAGAACTAGTGACCACAGCAAGTTGGAAAAAACCTGCACTGGTGTTGATGAAAAAGACCACGACTATGTCGGTCCGGCTCTCCAACCGGAGATTGGCGAGGAGGATTTCCCGCCGCTCCCCGTGACTCCAAGTAAGCCTCCTGTTGCCAAGAAGCCTTTTCCAAATATGCTACGAACAAATAGCAACTCAAATCCTGATGATGCTTTTGCTATGCTTGCTAACCTGATCAACACGAGAAGTGATGCTTTAGAAACAAAGCTGGGAAGTATGCTAGAAGAAATCAAAGATATTAAAATGAAAATTAACTCAGTGGAAAAACGAGTGGAGCGCAATGAAAAAGATACAACGTCCTGCTTAATCCGTGTTACTGAGGATGGAGCGCTATGGTCGTCGTTGGAACCTCAGACTTCATGGAGTCGCTGAGACCGAGAAGGAGGATGTGCGGGAGGAGGTGTTGCGGGTATGCCAGGAGATTCTTCTGAAGGATAAAGAAAGGCTTCAGATCTTCATTGATGTCGCTCATCGAGTTGGTAAAAAGGTCGCTGCCAACTCCCGCCCTCGTTCTATCATCATTCGCTTTATTGCAAGGAGATATTGTGATTCCATATGGAAAGCAGCTAAGGGAAATGACTTCCTGAAGAGAAATGGTCTCCGTTTTACCAAAGACCTTTGTAAAGAAGACCGTGAATCCCGGCAGAAGCTTTGGCCATGTATCCAGAAGGCTCGTGAAGAGGGAAAATCTGCCTACTTCGTAGGGGGTCGTGATTTTATCAACGGGGTGGAGATACCCGCAGTGTTTACTCCAATGCTAGAATAATTGCAAGTCTATTCTCATTGATGGGTCCACTATTTTGAAACTTTACCCTAGGTTGCAAACTGAGATCTGGAACTTTAATAAGGTACTGACTCACGGTGTTCATGTCGTGTTTAAATACCTTCATTCATTAAGTTACTTTTTCTGTTGTTTATATGTTATCTCTTTCGCTTATTTCTCTTAATGCCAGGGGGTTGTGCAATATGTTATAAAGAAAAGCATAATTCTAGTTTGCCAAAAATTTTAAATCTGATTTCTGTTTTTTTCAGGAATGTCACTATATAGTTGATGATGTTACTTTTTGGAAATCCCATTGGGGTAATTCTGTTTGGCTTTCTCATGGGTCTGAGTGCTCTGCAGGAGTTATGACTTTAAAATATAGATTTAATGGGAATATTATTTCTACTGAATGTGATTCGCTGGGACACTTTATTTTTCAACTCTTTTTCTATGAAAATCATCATTTCATTTGTGCCAATATTTATGGTTACAATAATAAAGGAGATAACGATAAGCTGTTTATCACAGCTGAAAAGATCCTTATAGAATGGTTTAAAAAATGGCCAAATGCTATAATTCTTATGGTAGGTGATTTCAACACTGTCCTGGATGGTAACCTTGATAAATGGCCTCCTGGTCGATCAAATGCCTCAAGCCCGATTATTAAAGCTTTTATGGAAAAATTTAATCTAATTGACATTTGGAGAACTGAACATCCACATGATTATTTATTTACCTGGAGTAATAAGTCATTATCTCAACAATCTAGGATAGATTTCTGGCTGATCTCAGATTCAGTAAAGAAAGAATCTGTGACTGTTAATACTTTACCTACTCCCCTTACGGACCATAAAGTTGTTGAAATAATTATAACACTCTCAGATGGTAAATATTCTAGTTATTCTCCTTCATACTGGAAATTGAATAATTCTTTATTAAACTATAAAGAGGTAAATTTAAAGATAACAAAATTATTAAAATTCTTCTGGCATAAAGCTCAAACAGATAATCTTCATGGTATTAATTGGGAACTTTTTAAATTCGAATCTGGAAAATTTCTAAGAAAATTTGGTAGTAACAAGGCTAAGACAAATAGAAATGAAGAAACCAAAATTGTAACGAGAATATTTGAACTCACTCAGTCGAATCCTTCTAATTTAAATGACTTTGAACTACAAGAGTTAACTGAATTACAACTTAAATTGGATCATTTTTACATTAATAAGAGTAAAGGTGCGTTTATTAGATCAAGAAGAAAATGGTTAGAAGAGGGAGAACAAAACACTCATTATTTTTTTAATCTAGAAAAACATAATTCGACCAATAATTCTATTACCAGTCTAAAGATTAACAATGCTGTTACAGATAACCTTGATGATATAGCTAGATATTGCAGTTCCTTTTATGAAACTCTTTATCTCTCCAACTTCTGTCAAGTCTCAGCTGATGCCCTGTTGACCAATTTATCAGTTAATCAAATTTCTAATAGTGAAACGAGAATGCTGTGAAGAGTCAATCTCTTTACAAGAGATTGTGGACGCCATCTCACATCTCAAAATGAACAAATCCCCTGGAATCAAACCACTTATAAAAAAGAACAATCTGGACAAATCACTAATGCAGAATTACAGGCCGATCTCCAACCTCCCATTCATCAGCAAAGTTATTGAAAAAGCTGTGTGTAAACAATTAACTAGCTTCCTAACTATAACCAACCTATTTGACTCCTTCCAGTCTGGTTTTCGTGCTCACCACAGCACAGAGACCGCCCTCATAAAAGTGTTCAATGACATCCATATAAATACGGACTGTGGCAGAACCACAGTGCTGGTTCTGTTGGACCTCAGTGCAGCTTTTGACACTGTTGACCATGACATATTACTGAATCGACTGGAGAGTTGGGTCGGACTCTCCGGTCCAGTGCTTAACTGGTTTAAATCCTACATAAAGAACAGGGATTTCTTTGTTTCAATTGAAAACTTTTCATCAAAGAGGTCAAAGGTCACATGTGGGGTACCCCAAGGTTCAATCCTAGGACCCCTTTTATTCAATATTTATATGCTCCCACTAGCTCAGGTTATAACAGGAAATAATATTAGCTACCATAACTATGCAGATGACACACAGCTCTACATTACGATGTCACCAGGTGACTCAGAGCCCATCCAATCACTGAACAGATGCTTAGAACAGATAAATGTGTGGATGTGCCAAAACTTTCTCCAGTTGAACAGAAACAAAACTGAAGTTATTATTTTTGGTCCTAAAGAGGAACGATCTAGAGTCAATGCACAGCTTCAGTTATTACAACTAAAAACCAGCGATCAGGCCCGAAACCTGGGAGTAGTGATGGACTCTGACCTGAACCTCCAGAGCCACATAAAGACAGTCACAAAGTTGGCCTTCTATCACCTGAAGAACATTTCCAGGATTAAAGGACTAATGTCTCAGCCAGATCTACAGAAACTCATCCATGCGTTCATCTTCAGTCGTATTGATTATTGCAACAGCGTCTTCACAGGTCTGCCCAACAAATCAATCAAACAGCTGCAGCTGATCCAGAATGCTGCTGCTCGCGTTCTCACTAAAACCAGGAAGGTAGAGCACATAACACCAGTTTTAAAGTCCCTACACTGGCTCCCTGTAGCTCAAAGAATAGACTTTAAAATACTGTTGTTAGTTTATAAATCACTGAACGGCTTAGCACCACAATACATTAAAGATCTGTTGTTGTTGTATGAACCTTCCAGACCTCTCAGGTCTTCCGGTTCTGGTCTGCTCTGCATCCCCAGAACCAGAACCAAACGAGGAGAAGCAGCTTTCAGCATCTATGCACCACAAATTTGGAACAAACTTCCAGAAAACTGTAAAACAGCTGAAACACTGACTTCTTTTAAATCTCAACTAAAAACCCACCTGTTTAGAATTGTATTTGAAATGTAATCAATTACAAATTTATGGATGGAACTTGACTTAATGCTTTGTTTTGATTATTGATTCTATATCGCATTGTGTTTCTGTGTTTGTAATGATGTAAAGCACTTTGAAATGTCTTGCTGCTGAAATGTGCTATACAAATAAAATTTGATTGATTGATTGATTTGATTGGAATTGATGGTCTGAGTGCTGAGTTTTGCAAACACTTTTTGTTCGACCTCGCTCTCTTTCTTTTGCAAGTTTTTAATGAAAGTATAGAAAACGGTTCGCTCCCTACAACCCTCACTCAGGGTTTAACCTCTCTGATACCAAAACCAAAACAAGACCCTTTACTTCTAGATAATTAGTGTCCCATTTGTCTTCTTAACAATGATTACAAAATTTTTGCTTTAGTTATAGCTAAAAGATTAAAATCCGTCCTTCATTCAATTATTGATGAAACTCAATCCGGTTTTATGAAAAATAGGCATATTACAAATAATATAAGGTTTGTTTAGGATATTTTAGATTATCCTGATCTTGTTTGTGATAATGGTTTTATTTTATTTCTAGACTTTTATAAAGCTTTTGATACGTCGAACATGAGTTTATTTTTCAGAGTCTAAAAAATTTGGGTTTGGGAAATTCTTTACTTCTGTTGTTAAAACCTTATATCAAAACAGCAACAGCTCCATCAAATTAAGAAACGGCTCCTTTTCTAGATTCAGCCTCTGCAGAGGAATCAGACAAGGCTGTCCCGTCTCCCCATATTAGTTCCTTTTAGTGGCTCAACTTCTTTCTGATCATATTAAGACTGGTCCTTTAAAAGGGATCACTGTTGCTGATAAAGTGGTTACTTTAGCACAACTGGCAGATGACACTACTTTATTTTTAAAAGATCAGAGCCAAATCTCTTTAGCTATTAAGGAAATTGGTACTTTCTCCAAAGCTTCAGGTCTTTCTCTTAACCTTAAAAAATGTGAGATAATGGCCATTAAGGACTGTTCTATAGCCTCAATTGAAGCTATACCAGTTAAGAATGAGGTTATTTATTTAGGTATAAACATCACGAAGGATGAAATAAAAAGAAGCTCCCTAAACTTCGACCCGCTAATTCAAAAGACTAAAAAAAGACTTAATCAATGGTTAGTTAGAGATCTTTCTTTGCGCGGCTGTATTCTGCTTACAAAGGCTGAAGGCCTCTCCAGACTAATTTATGCTGCACAGTCATTAGACATTGACAATAAAAATGAGAAGGAAATTGACAAACTGCTATTCAACTTCATATGGAAAAATAAGACTCACTATATTAAAAAATCTACTCTAATGAATTCATATGAAAACGGAGGACTTAACTGCTTATCTTTCTCTATCTTAAATAATACTTTTAAAATAAATTGGATCCGTAATTTTTTTAATTCTCCAGCATCTTTCTGGAATATTATACCCTTTCATATTTTTTCTAAATTCGGTGGTCTAAATTTCTTTCTAATTTGTAATTTTGATATAACGAAACTACCAATTAAACTTTCTAACTTTCATCGGCAGGCCCTTTTATCATGGTTACTCATCTACAAGCATAACTTCTCTCCTCACTGATACTTTATTTGGAATAATAAGGACATTCTATACAAGAGGAAAACTATATTTGTTGATTCTTGGTTTAATAATAACATTGTTCTGGTTGACCAATTGTTCAACAGTGATGGTCTATTGTTGACTTATGAAGAATTTCTCTGTAAGTTCAATTTTCCTGTTTCTCCTGGAGAATATGCCACAGTTTTTGGTGCCGTTTCTACAAAGATCTGTATGTTATTCTGGCAGAAGCCAAGAATCGTTTATCACTCACCCATTTTATCTCCCATACATTCTCCTGCTGGCAAAATTTGTTTGAATCCTTTTCCTTGTAACAATAATAAGTCGATCAGATCCCTGTTTCTGAAGGACGTGACCTCTACTCCTGTGGTTGTTCATTATTGGAATCGCTTTCGTATTACTATGTCTTGGAAATTTATCTGGCTGCTCCCTAATCACTCTCTTCTCTCTAACAAGATAAAGGAAGTTTCCTTTAAACTCATTCACCGAATCTACCCCGTTAAAGTCTATTTAAAGAAATTCAATTCTAACATTGATGTGAACTGTTCCTTCTGTGTTGTTTGCCCAGAATCGGTCACTCATTTGTTCTGGTTGTGTCCTCATTCTAAAATATTTTGGCAACATTTTTGTAACTTTGTTGATTCCAAAATTTCTGCAGTTTTTCAGTTATTTTGGGAAAATGTCTTATTTGGATTTCAACAAAATGGAGGAATGAATGTAAAGAGTCTCCTTATCAATTTACCAATTATTAAGGCTAAATTTCACCTACATAAATGTAAATTTTTGAAGAAAAAAACAAATTTTTTAGTTTTTTTGATCGAACTTAAACATTATTTATCAACAATTCAATCCTCCACTAATCAAAAAGCAGAATCAACAATACGGGCTTGTAATCAACTTGGAATTTTGGATTATCTTTTATGTTAATGCACTGTGACATCTGGCACACATATCACAATTTGTGCTATTTCCTTTATACATATTTATATTGATTGTCGTTTTCTTATCTTCTTGCTTTTTTATGCTCCCCCTGGTAAATTATTGTTATTATCTTCCTGAGTTTTGTTCACTGTACAATTGTATTGTTGTTTATTATAATAAATAAAGTTAAAAAAAAAAATGAACATAGAAATACCGTATTACCCTATTACCATTTCATTACAACATACCTGTTCAAATCCAAGCAATAACGTGACTTTTTGTTATTTGCTGTCAGGCACTCCACTGTCTTGGGGGACAAATTCCCTACATACATGGGGGAATTTTTCTGCCATATTCCAAGAGCACAAATGTTCAGACTGAAAGTAGGATTTCATGTGTTTTTTTCTCAAAACTTGTAATACTTTTGATTATATTTTTATTTTGAAAGTCTTCTTCTCAAAACTTGTGATGTGCACATGTGCGACGACGCGTCGTAAGTATCGAGTCCGATGCTGTTGTTCGGGGGGGGGGGGGGGTGGAGCAGTACTCCAATGTTGTTTTGTTACTCATTCTGCTGCAAATTGGCTCAATTTTGACGCGCAAGACGTAACCAGTAAAATCCGGTTTAGGATTTTCAAAATACAAGATCCAGAAGTAGTTCATTATTTCTTGCGCGGCCCAGTACCAATGGTTGGGGACCACTGGTCTAGACTACAACACTGAGTACACTATTAATATGTCACAAAAAGTTTTTTTCAGATGTTTTTAGGTGAGCAAGTATTCCTCATACACTATATTGCCAAAAGTATTCACTCACCTGCCTTGACTCACATATGAGCTTAAATGATATCAAATTCCTAATCCAAAGGGTTCAATATGACGTTGGTCCACCTTTTGCAGTGAGAACAGCTTCAACTCTTCTGGGAAGGCTGTCCACAAGGTTTAGGAATGTTTATGGGGATTTTTGGCCATTCCTCCAGAAGCGCATTTGTGAGGTCACATACTGATGTTGGACAAGAAGGCCTGGCTCTCGGTCTCCGCTCTAATTTATCCCAAAGGTGTTCTATTGGATTGAGGTCAGGACTCTGTGCAGGTCAGTCAAGTTTATCCACCCCAGACTCTGCCATCCATGTCTTTATGGACCTTGCCTTGTGCGCTGGTGCACAGTCAAGTTGGAAGGGAAAAGGGCCAGCTTCAAACTGTTCCCACAAAGTTGGGCTCATGGAATTGTCCAAAATCTCTTGGTATGCAGAAGCATTCAGAGTTCCTTTCAGTGGAACTAAAGGGCCAAGTCCAGCTCCTGAAAAACAACCCCACACCATAATCCCCCCCCTACCCCAAACTTTACACTTTTCACAATGCAGTCAGACAAGTACTGTTCTCCTGGCAACCGCCAAACCAAGATATGATCAGATTGCCAGAAGGAGAAGCACAATTTGTCACAGAGAATGCACCTCTACTGATCTAGAGTCCAGTGACGGCGTGCTTTACATCACTGTATCCCATGCTTTGGAGTGCACTTGGTGATGTATGGCTTGGATGCAGCTGCTCAACCTTGGAAAACCATTCTGTGAAACTCTCTGCACACTGTTCTTGAGCTAATCTTAGACTTAGACTTAGACTTAGACTGACTTTATTATCATTTTGCATGCACAGGGTGTATACAGAACGAAATTTCGTTGCATACGGCTCAGAACAATGTTTTGAGGTTCCAATGTTATGAGGTTACTCCGGAATATAAATCTAAATATAAAATATAAAGTGCAGGAATGACAGTAAAATAGAAGTTATTTAGCTATGTACATGTGCAAGGTATGAAGTGGAGACCAGTTTTTGAGTGCAGTCCAGTTAAGAGTTCAGCAGTCTGATGGCAAGTGGGAAAAAGCTGTTTCGGAACCTGGTGAACCTGCACTGGATGCTGCGGAACCTCTTTCCAGAGGGCAGCAGGGAGAACAGTCCATGGTGGGGGTGTGAGGGGTCACTCACGATGTTTCAGCCTCGGGACACGCAGCGCTGGGATGAAATGTCCTGAATGGAGGGAAGAGGGGCCCCAATGATCCTCTCTGCTGTCCGCACCACTCTCCTCACGTTCTTCCAGTCGGAGGCGCTGCAGCCTCCACACCACACAGAGAGGCAGCTGGTCAGAATGCTCTCTATGGTGCTTCTGTAGAACGTCTTGAGGATGGGTGGGGGCAGGTGTGCTCTTCTCATCCTCTGCAGAAATACAAGCGTTTCTGTGCCC
Source organism: Xiphophorus maculatus (assembly GCF_002775205.1). Taxonomy (NCBI): domain Eukaryota; kingdom Metazoa; phylum Chordata; class Actinopteri; order Cyprinodontiformes; family Poeciliidae; genus Xiphophorus; species Xiphophorus maculatus. The sequence goes on from NC_036458.1 coordinate 126,835, forward strand.
TCTTGACCAGAGACGTGGTCTTCACAGTCCAGGTGAGGTCGTTTGTGATGTGCACCCCCAGGAATTTGGTGCTGCTGACCACCTCCACAGCCGAGCTGTTGATGAGCAGTGGAGCGTGGTTGGGCCGGTTCTTCCTGAAGTCGATGATCATCTCCTTCGTCTTGTCAACGTTCAGGATCAAGCTGTTGTCTCTGCACCAGTCCTTCAGCTGCTCCACCTCCTCTCTGTAGTCCAGGTCGTTGTCGTCTCTGATGAGACCCACCACCGTTGTGTCGTCCGCGAACTTCACGATGTGATTGGTGGCGAACAGTCGTGTGTCATCAGAGTGAACAGCAGAGGGCTCAGGACGCAGCCCTGAGGGGAGCCTGTGCTGAGGGTGATGACATCGGAGGTGTGTTGTCCGATCCGGACTGACTGAGGTCTGTCGGTGAGGAAGTCTGGCAGCCAGTTTCGCAGGGGGGTGCTGAAGCCCAGGTGACCCAGTTTTCCTGCCAGATGCTGTGGGATGATTGTGTTGAACGCTGAGCTGAAGTCCAGGAACAACATCCGCACATGAGTGTTCTTCTCCTCCAGGTGAGCCAGGCTCAGATGTAGGGCAGAGGAGATGGCGTCCTCAGTGGAGCGGTTTCGGCGGTAGGCAAACTGGAACGGGTCGAATGTGGAGGGGAGTCTGGAGACGATGTGTTCTTTTACCAGCCTTTCAAAGCACTTCATCATGATGGGAGTCAGTGCCACGGGCCGGTAATCAGAAGGCCAGGTGAAGTTTGGAAGTCTGTACTGATGCAGAAAGTTCCTCTTTCCTCTTCGCACCATGCGCTTCTACATCCGCTGACCCCGCTCCGTCAGTTTACATGGCCACTTCGTGGCTGAGTTGCTGTCATTCCCAAACACTTTCACTTTCTTATAATGCAGCTGACAGTTGACTGTGAACTATTTAGGAGCGAGGAAATTTCACGACTGGATTTGTTGCACAGGTGGCATCCTATCACAATTCCACACTGGAATTCACTGAGCTCCTCAGAGCGACCCATTCTTTCACAAATGTTTGCCACTTATGGCCATGGAAGTGATTGGAACACCTGATTCTGATCATTTGGATTGGTGAGCAAGTACTTCTGCCAGTATAGTTTAGCTTCATCTATCCACTCAGTTATAAGCAATTTGTCTCATGAAGGGAGCAAACGTTTTCAATTTTTAGTGGACAGCTCAGCTTCACTGGTAACAGAAGTGAGAAAAAGTATGACATGGGAAACTGTTATTTATTTTATAATCTAATAGCCTATTATTTCAAACATTTTCTACTTGATAGATTCAGACTACTATTTTTAGATTTTCATAGGTCAAAAATGTTCCACTTCTCAGTTATGTTCTACATTCTCTGTCACATTAAACTATTCAAATAAATGGACGTTTATTGTTTTAATTTGATGAAATGTGAGAACAGGTAAGGGTATGTAGATGTTTACATGTCACTGTAACTGGGAGCCCATTCTAATTTGACAGTGAGCTCAACCAGCTGAATTCTATGCTTGTTTGCATGTGTGTATCCCCTTAGCGTGGGCCAGAGGCAGCTGCTGTGCCTTGCCAGAGCTGTTCTTAGGAAGACTAAAGTCCTGGTGTTGGATGAGGCCACCGCTGCTGTAGACATGGAGACAGACAACTTGATCCAATCTACTATCCGCTCACAGTTTGACGACTGCACCGTTCTGACAATAGCCCATCGCCTTAACACCATCATGGACTACACAAGGTTTGATGCATACCACTTACACTATTTTAAAAGGCTTGATGTGTATATTTGTGTGTTCTTGTGCAATATAAGAAACTGTAGATTATACCAACCCTGAAAATAAATCCTATGGGTTGTTTTCTGTGGCTGAATTGACAGTTAGGACTGTATAAAACGCCATATTTTACTTAAGTCACAAATTCGATGTCCCAAATATATTTTATGAAGTAGACCCTCAAACAGCTAGGATCACACAGGTCACAATTTATGATGGCTATCGTAACATGTAATCTTACTCCACATGCCTTTAAATAATGTAAGAGTTCAACATAACTCTTTGGTAGAGTTCTGCCACCTCCTCACCAATGTTGTAACAAATTTTTAATGTATGTGAGGCTTTGAATGCATGTTCACACTGAAACTCCCAGATAACTCGTTGGACCACTGTGAACATCAGATGTGTGCACTGTTGTTATGCCAGTATCACACCTCTTAAAAAACCCAGATCAAAAAATGTCATGGCTTATTAAAATAATCAAAGTACAGCAGTTATTTCTCCTAAGTTTCAGTATGCAATCATTCATACATTCCAGTTGACATTGGTTATCAAACAATGTAGTTAGCTCAACTGGAAAATTTCAGAGGAAATTTAAAAGGGGCCTACCAAAGAGTGCATGTTGGTTTGAACCCAGGATTCTAATGCTGAAAATTAGCAACATTGCTAAGGTTAACTAAAATGTAAAATGTAGTCTATAGTATGGGAAGTATCATTATTATGTCGATTAACATGGATTTACTCCATTCTGCATGATAACATTACTTTATAAACTAAAATTAGGCAGAATACTAAAGTTAGTTTATATGCTGTCAGTAGCATCTGTTGTATCACCAGAATGTTGATTTACATTGACCTAATGCATTGAGTATGAAAAGCATAGGTAATAAATCAAAACTTAGCTAAAATCTTTACTTTAGGTACAAGGCTAATATTAGCATGAGCATGCCAAGTTACTATAATTTCACATTCAAAAATATTTTATTAATCCCAAAGGGAAATTAAATGTTGTTGTAACTCATTAATTAAGATTATTTAAAGAGTTTTGTTGTTGTTTTTTTGCTCTTGTGACTTTTATTTGAAGGTGCTTTGACAGGAAAGTAGGTAATGAGAGAGGGAAGACATGCGGCAAAGGTCACCAGGCAGGGAATTGAACCTGCGATGGCCGCATCGAAGACTAAGGCCTCCTTATGTGGGTTGTGCTTAATCCTTGCACCATCACAGCAGCCCCCAATTCTTTAAAGAGTTATTGAAGATCGTGATGGCTTTTGCCAGGAAAGATTTTCTGTATCGGTCTGTACTGCACTGAATCTGACAGCCTCTGACTGAAGATGCTCTGCCTTCCCAATATAGTACAGAACAGGATGGTCATTGTTGTCCATAATTTTATCAAACCTATGAGGAGTCCTTCTTTGCATCGTCATCTGCAGAGGTTCCACAGACATCCTCAGAACCAGCTTTCTTTGTCAGGTTATTTCCCTGGTTCTGATGCTGCTGCCATCACCCAAAAGATGATGGCAGAAAAGATGACGCTCTCAAAAACAGACTTATAGAAGATCTTTAGCATCTTGCTGCAAACCTTGAAGGACCCTAGCTTCCTCAAGAAGTACAGTCTGCTCTGCTCTCTGTTATAGATGGGTTCACTGTTGTCTCCAGTGCAGTCTGTTGTCAGGCGAGGTATTTATATTCCTCAACCACAACTCCACTTCTCCCATGATGGAAATAGGGTTTGATCTAATCCTGTTTTCCCTGTAGAAGAAGAAATGGGGAAAAGCAGACGCCGACTTCATTTTCCCCCGTAGAAGAAGAAATGGAGGAAAGCAGCCGCCGTCTTCATTTTCCCCTGTAGAAGAAGAAACAGGGAAAGCAGACACCGACTTCATTTTCCCTGTAGAAGAAGAAACGGGAGAAAGCAGCCGCCGATGCAGCTATTTTGTGTATAGACCCCAAAATGGCTCCTATTAAGAGACACGCTTACGACGCAGAGTTTAAGCTCAAGGCGATCAGTCACGCAGTAGAACACGGGAATAGAGCAGCAGCGAGAGAATTTAACATGAACGAATCAATGGTGCGGAAGTGGAGGAAGCAACAGCTGTTCATTTTGGGAATGAACGGAGTTTTCAGAACGCTGGTTTGTAATCTATTAATTAAGTTTGACTGACCTATCTGACTATTTTGTCGACATTCCCTTTATCGCAGTTCCATCTAATGGATGCATAACGTAACCCCAGCCTCTACTGTAGCGTCTATTCTATGCGCCTTATAATGTGGTGTGCATTATATATGAAAAGAGTTTTAAAATAGGCCATTCGTTGAAGGTACGCCTTATAATGTGGAAAATACGGTATATTGATATATATATAGTGCATGAAGCCCCTATAAGAGACTCTGTCCTCCTTGGATAGGATCTGATGAAGGCCCATAATGTTGTCATCTATACCCAAGGCAAAGTTTTCATTGGGGATGAATTGGTCCCCTCACAAATTGTGCGAGATGATGGATCACACTGCTGTGTGGCTAGAGTAACTCTGGAAAGAACCTCAATCATCCCAGCCAAGTTTGAATGTGTCGTGTGGGGTGAAGTGGAGGGGTTACGGCATTATTGGAACCCTTGAACATTGCAAATAATGTAGCCTCTGGAAGCATTGTTGTCACCATGAAGCCAAAGGTGCCAATCAGAGTGTGCAATTTTTCAACCAAGAGAGTGGTTCTACAGTAGGAGTAAGTCTTGGACTCCTAGTTGAAGTTTATCCTCTACCTCTATTTGCACCAAAACCAAATGCAATGCCTGCACCATCACTGGTGGTTGGGAGAGTAGCAACAATCTCTGACATTTCTGAGCATCTCCAAAGTTTGGTGGCTACCATAAGTGAGACTCTCAGTGAGGAACAGCAACAGCAATTCATTCAGCTACTCCTCAAGTACCAATCCATCTTTGCTAAAAGTGACACTGACCATGGCTACTTATTCGCTGTAACACACAAAATTGACACTGGGTCTGCCAGACCTGTGCGTCAACCTGTGAGAAGGATCCCTTTTGGATTTAAAGGTGAGGAGGAAGCACGTCTTTAAAAAATGCTGGCGGAGGGCGTAATCACACCATCAGCATCTGAGCGGGCCTCTCCAGTGGTCCTAGTTCGAAAAAAGGATGGAGGAGTAAGATGGTGCATAGATTACCGCTGTCTGAACAATCTAACAATCAAGGATGCTTATCCATTATCCCAGATTGAAGAATGTCATGATGTTGTGGGTGGAGCCACAATGTGTCACGATGGGTCAAGATGGGTTGAAGCTTTTCCTGTTCTTGATCAAAGTGCTGAAACGACTGCAAGGAAGCTAGTCTACGACTTTATTGCCAGGTTTGGAGCTACACACAGATCAAGGTCGTAATTTTGATAGCTCCCTGTTTCGGAATGTATGGAAGCTCATGCAGATCACTAAGACAAGGACTACCCCTTGTCTTAGTGGGTAGTCTAAGACAAGGGGTAGACTACCCACTAAGTAGTCTTAGTGGGTAGTCTATGACTACCCACTAAGGGTAGTCTTAGACGTTCTACTTCTCCAATTGACAAGTAGAACGGTTCAATAGGACATTATTGCAGATGCTTTGATGTTATGTGAACCAGGACCAAAAGAGCTGGGACGAACAACTGCCACTACTCACAGCAGCTTATCGCAGCTCACGACACATAGTGACAGGGTTCACACCCAATAGGCTTATGCTCGGCAGGGAAGTCCACCAACCACAAGACAACCAGTCTGGCACTGCAAAACTCAAGGTTGATGCACTAGAAACTGCAGATTTCCTCTACAACCTGGAGGAAAGCTTAAAAGAAGCACATGACCTGGCAAGAGACCACCTTCTCACTGCACAAGAGCGGTAGAAAAAGGTGTATGACCAAAGAACACTTCTACAGTGTAGGAGATCTGGTGTTTGTCAAAGACGATGCAAAGAAGAAAAGGTTAAGCCCTAAGCTTCAGAAACTATGGAAAGGCCCGTTAATTATTGCAGCTTGCTGTGGTCCTGTGCTGTATGAAATGCAAGGTCCCAAGCGAAGCACAGTGATACACCACGATCGGCTCAAGCCGTATGACAGTGACGTGATACCAGTCTGGATTTTACGCCAAAGAAGCAGACTGCTTAAGAATTGCCAAGACGAAGAATTTCAACCAAATGAAGAGGATGTTCCCCTGGGTCCTCTACTACCGCTGTCAGATGATCAGGATGAAGACCTCCAGCTAGGCCTGTTGCGATAAACGATAAATCAATTAATCGTACGATAAATTAAAACTATCAACCTCATTTTAATTATCGGCATTATCGTCTCTTCCAGCCTTTTTCTCTTTCTGTTGATGACACTGAATGAAAAAAGGCTCAACTCCGGTGCTCTCCACTGACCCTCTCTTCCTCATTTCCTTAGTGTAATGCCCAGTGCGCATGACAGGATCTTAGAGCTGTCGGACAATTGTCAGCCCATTTTCAAAACCTGAGATCACACATTAGCAGACAGAAATCCTAGGTATAACGGTTCGATCGGGTTCGGTCCTGCCGTGTGGTGTCCAACAATGGGCACAAAATAATCGTTACAAGTCCAGTTAACTAATTTTAAAACCAGGCATTAATCAATGTTTTACTACAATTGACCTGCAATGCATGTGGCTAGTGTCAGTCCTGACTGAATGAAAATCATTATAACCTATTTATGTCACGTTAACGAAGAACAGCTGAAAAGTTACCGGGTTTATCAACTGCGGTAGCAATTTCGCTCCAACTCCTCCTCTTGTCATTTCTGTATTCTTTGCACGAAATGTTGAATAAACATTAATGTTGTTTCCACATATCATCTCCAATGTCCACTTCGGGTTGCACGTGTCAGCTGTTTAGGATTCCCCTTTGTAATTTCCCCTCAGAAAGGCTCTCTGTCACATTCAACAGGCTGCATTGATGCTCCCAGTCGGGGGAAAACCCTGATTTAGATCAGCGCGGCCACGACGATCTACCATAACACACCACACACTACAGGATGATCGGCTATGGAATCGCAAGCAACAATCTTAGAACGACCAACGTTCTAAGATTGTCGTATGGGGAAAAATAGGGGCAAAAAATCGTGTAGTGTGAACTATTGCATCAGGTAGCCTGTCTTCTCTATTTAAATCGAATTATTACTGAAGGGTAACATAGTATACAGACTTTATAATCTGCAGTCTTTTGGTTGAATGCAGTACTTATTTCCACTTTGGCTTTATGTTGTTTAGGTTTTATTCAAGTACATTTTTTATTAATGGAGATCCTTTTAATTTTTGGTTGTTTTGTTTATTTTGTTTATCAGTTCCAGTGTTAAGTGTTCTTTTGAAAATAAAATGTATCTATCTTTGGCAGGAAATCGCATGCATTATTACGTAATTTTCATTAAATCAGTGTAAAAAGGTCTTCAAACAATATTATTGTTTATCGCAATAATTTTTGAGACAATTAATCGCTCAGCAAAATTTGTTATCGTGACAGGCCTACCTCCAACCCAAGGACCCAGGATTCCAGCCAGATGGAAGACAGGGGAATACAAACTCTTCAGAAAAGACTGTTAAAACATCTAGTGGTCGTCTAGTCAAAAGACCGCAGAGACTTAGGCACTAGTTAAGTTAGTGAGTTAGTTGAATGTTACAATTACAGAATTTAAATAACTTGGTTTATGTTTTCTTGCCCTTATGGCATATACATTTCAGTAGTTAAGTTCTTATAACTACCACTTCTTTCTCAATTTTGGCTGTATAACCTGTACTGAAGGGACTCAGTATTCCTAAAAGGGGGGATAGTGTAAAGAAGGTTCCACTTAATTTAGACCTTAAGCTTGGTTTTGTATTTTTTATTTTAGTTTTCCGAGCCTAAGTTAGGTCAGTAAATGCAACGCAGCTCGAGAGAAAAGGCTAGTATCGTGAGATTTGATGTTAATGTTCTGTTGTTGTTATGGCTCTCACTGCTCACTGCCCGGACATAGCTAAGTACTGTCTGTGCCAAAGCTAGAGGCCAGAAGCCACACGGTTCTTACATGAGAACAACTCGGTTGCCGTTGTAACTCATCTGTTGCTGGAAGAAGTAAATTTCATGCAAGAGGCCTTTCTTTTTTTTGTCGTGTATCTTCACCTACACAAACGCCTCCGTAACCCTGGCAACCAAAAGCACGACAATATAATTGGGTCAGTTTATGTTGATTTTGACACTAATGAATACTTTTCAATAAATAGATTTCCTAGTTGCAATCTTATCAAGATAATGATTATTTTGACAACCCTACAAAGACACTTCTAAGACCAGAACCACTGCCAGCCCAAAAGAACACCACTGAATGGCTTGAAAAATACAAAATTACTTTTTTTTTTCAAGTGGTCTCATCACAGTTTAAAAAGGTTACAGATAAATATCTAAAAGAGGAATGGATCACCACGTCTCTAATGATTACGCTCAGTAGTTCCTTTTTAGTGTACATTAGAAATATGTAAACAAACTTCTGGCTGTGTGTGTTGTTTTGGTTTTAAGCAGTGCAGTTTGAAGAATAAACCCTTACTCTTTGTATCATTTAGGGTTTTGCTGTTGGATAAAGGAGAGATGGCAGAGTTTGACTCTCCGTCCAATCTCATCGCTCTCAAGGGAGCATTTTACAAGATGGCCAAAGATGCTGGACTGGTCTAAAGACGGAAGTCTCTCCACCTTCTTCAGCAGCATCCCAGCTCCCCTGGCTTTCTCTGGAAGAATCGTTTTTCTTTCAGAGCGGCAGGCAAATTAAATAGTTGTTTAGGTGTGAAGTGATTTTAATGGTAGAAGGTTTTGTTTAACATGCTTCACCATAATGGTTCATCATCAGTTATTTGGTTTAATTTTTGCCTGTTTCTCTCTGTTCATTCTTACTAGTTTCTGACCAATTCTTTTTTTTTTCCTGCCATTTATATGGAGGACCATGTTACCGACAGACCTGTCATAATGACACTAGCACTACTGAGTTGAGGCTGCAGAGACCATATGTGCCAAATGCCGGCTTTATATATTTTAAAATCTAGTTTTTAAGCAGCTCTAGATGATATTTAAGAAGAATACATGGATCTCTGTTTTGTGTTAAAACCTTACACATTGTCAATCATTCAGGTTTACTGCGACACATTTGCAGCTTTCACTGAGCCCCATAAGTTCATCAATTTTCTTGGGCATTCTGGAACAATCATTCTTTCTGTCATTTTTTTCATCTTTCTTTGAAAAGCTCAGACTAGAGATGAGCATTAATAAATGGATCTGTGTTGCACTTAAGTTTCTGAAGGAAAGTCTTGAAACTTAACTTGTACTTCAGGTCTGGGACTTGAGTCTCTTGAGCTGTTGCCCTGGCAGAATGTGTATATGGAAGGGTGAGTTTGATATAATAGCTTATGGTCTATTAATAGACCATAAGCTATTAATGTTTCATAGCAATCTATTCATATTAGCTGTCAGTTACTTGGAATGATCAAACTAATTTATTTTGAAGTGAACTCTGTTAAATGGTTTTGGCTTTTAACAGGTGTCTACTCATTTCTGCTATTTTTCTCCGTAATTGTTCTAATGGGATAAATAACCCCAACTTAACATTTTTCAAAATATCCTCACAGGAGTCCAAAACAGCTTTATGCATGTTAAATTGTTTTTCTTAAAGATGTCTGTGTGTTAGATTAGGTCTTAGTTCAATCATGTTCTGTTTTGTCTGATATCCTGTGATATTGACACAGTTGAAAGAAAATGACTCCGGCATCAGCAACGTGTTACTTAACTTGGACTTTACAGAAGAACGTTTTGGACATCCCTGGCTCAGACTTGAAAGGAGAACTCTGTTCTACATTTTTTACAGTCTGATCATAATCGACACAATCTACCTTCTCTAGTCAGATGGAGTACGCCATCACACAACTGTGTGTTTTACTGTGTGATCACATCAGATTTGTCTCACAGCCAGGAGAAGTGAGCTTGGTTAGCAGCTGCCTTATTCTCAAAAAGGGAAAACTTGGCTTCAATGTGAAGAAGCCAACTAACTCTGGTGCAGATTCTCAGTCTCCTGGGAAATGTTCAAGTACAAGAGAACTGGACTTCTCTTGTTTCTTGAAGACAAATATGAGAGGTGAAATATCTAGTTATGCAATTAGGTATCTCAATTAATTAACAGCTCAGAGATGAGAATCACAAAGCAATTCAGGATGATATCGGAATGCGGAGATATTACGATACTCACTAATTTCCATATGTTATCCCTTCTACACAATTCAAGTTCTTGAGCCTATACGCACACCCCTTCAAGATTTTCCCTCTGCAGCCATGAAATTTAATGTGTTTGAGTGGAATTTTATGTGACAGACCAACACAAAGATGTGCACATTTTGTAGTAAAAGTAAGGGGCTGATTATTTTCAAACATTTTAAAAATAAGAATGTGAAATGTAGAGTGCATTTGTGGTCTACTTTCCTGTGTCAGCACTTTGTAGAACCAAATTTTCTTTGACCATGTCTCGACTACTTTTGAACAGTTACAGGCTGTCACAGGGCTAGCCTGTTACTAAGCCACTCTAAAACATACATTTGTTGTACCTCTTCCTATATGTTCATTATCCTGCTGGAATGTGAACCTGCACTCCAATCTCAAGTCTTCTGCTGCCTATAACAGGATCCATGTCATCAAGGATATCCAGCTTCACTGTTGCTGCCGAAAGAAAGCATCGCCTCAGTATGATGGTGCCATCCCCATGTTTCACAGAGGGGAAGAAAGGGGTGTTCACGGTGATTTGCTGTGTAAGGTTTCAATTGCATGTAGGATTTCCATGTGTTTCCATGTAGGATAAAAGTATCAAATACGGATGTCCATAACAGAGGACATTAATACAATTTTATTGAATTGTTTACAGATTTTAAGATATGTTTCATTAATAATACAAAGGTAACACAGGAACAAGTAAAGAACTGGTTTTCAGATATTTTCCATCACTATAATAGATAAGATTTTTGTATTTTATGTTACAAAATACAGAGCTTTTGAAACAGAAAAATAGTTTTCTAATTTCTACAATTTTTTTTCTCATGGAACTTTCAGTTTTAACATGAAGTTAAATGAACATAAAATTATCTAAAAGCATGTCAAAAAGTTTCTAGAATACCATATAGGTGAAAAACAAAATTATTTTTTTCTGTTTAAAATTTCTATTTTATTCATCTGGACAAAAACTTAACATTTTTCTGCAATAGTGTGATTTAGATATATTGGGGTCTTCTGTCTTCTGAAGACCCCAATGTATCTTCCATTACAAGTGAGCTTTGTTATCTCAGTGAACTTTGTTAAAATTACAAAAAGTCCTTATTGGTCAGACTGGTAAATTATTGCTCTCGCTCACGGTCATCAGACCACTGAGAGCGCACTTTGGTTATTTATGTTGAAATGTTTTCTGTTGCTTTCCTTTTCTTTGTTTGGCAAAGTAAGTTTTGTGCTTTGATGGTTTTGTAGATTTGGTGTGAAAAACATTTTGCTGTGTTTTGCATAGTAAATATTTGTGGATTGAGTTAATGAATTATTGGTCCTATGGAATTATGATTACAAAGCTTTGTATATGGAGAATTTTATTTAGGTCAGCAGTTAATAAAAGCATGTTTCCAAGCAATATTTGACAGTGATTTGTTTAACGTTCATTTCATACCATTAGAAAAACGAATTCATTGTCATGTACACTAAGGTGTATGTTGTGGGAAAAAAATATTTTACCAGTTTGGGACTTGAACCCACACCTCTTTTTTAATTATTATATTTTTTTTTTTCCCCCTGGGACTTTAACCCGATTTTTTCCTTTTAATAACGCCAGTCTTTATTCCGCAGGGTGAAAGGTTTATCGGATCCTTTACTATTTTAGATTTTATAATTTAGAATTTGTAAAGTTAATTTGTTAGCCTGAGTGAGTATCCCACCTGATAACAGTGGTTTTGAGTTCGTTGATCCCAGCGCTGGAGCCGTGGAGCCGACCAACAGCCCTCTTCTCTCTCAAATCCTAAATGAAGTTTGAGGCTGGAGCCTAGTCCAGGTTGGCTCCTTAACGCTGTTCGTCGACGTCCTTGGATGTCCAGTCGAGGGATCCGGGTCACGACACCAAATTGTTGTGAAAAAAAATCTATTTTACCAAGCACTGTCAGGTGAAATCACTCAATCAGGTTTATTCATATATTGTGCACAATACAGAGAGCTTGTAGGATAATCAATAATGAAGAAGGTCTGGGTGAAAAAGCTCTGCCAGGCAGAGACAACACATGAGTTTTATACCAAGGTTACGGAATTCAAAAACAAAGGGAAAGACAGTCTGGTTCTGATGAGGCTGTTGAAAACAACTTAAAACCTTGTACATGTAACCCAAATAGTTCTTTTGGTGAGAGTTCACAGGCATTTAATGTAACATGATCAGCAGATGTTAACTTGTAGTAATTTTCTACCACATTGTACCTACAGCAGAGTGTCATGCAGATGGAAGAAAGCACATTCACATAAAAAATAGAAATTAGAGACATTACAGTAAAAGAAAATTTACAATGTAAGAAAAATACTCTTGTAAGGGATAGTACATTAAAGTAAGAATTTTCTAAATTAAGTATGATGCAGATTGTTTATGGATGTTTGTCTGTTTTGATTAGCATTTTTGTTTGTTTTGTTTTGTTTGATGGTATTTGCACTTTGTAATGTTTTGGGGGGGTGGTGGGGGGGTTGTTGTACCTCTTGGGCTGCCGTAACTAATGAGGGCAGGCCCTTTAAAAGCTGGTAGAATCGTCGTGTCAATCAATGACTTGAACTGTCAAGCTGAATAGCATGAAGAAATCAACACTTAGTGTTCCCCAGTGAAAGCAGCGAGGTACGTTTTGTTTTGTTGTTTGTATTATAAGTTTGTTTGTATTTTAATATTTGTATATGTTTTAGTGTTCACGGTGACTGTGGTGATTCTGAATCACCCGAAGAAAAATAAAATCGCTAAATTCACCCGTCGAGACTGGCTGGTTAATTCAACTGCTGGGGAGCTGCTACAGTGAAAACTCGAGGCTTCCATGTGTCGCCTTTCATTTGACGGTGAGACGCTTGAATCGGACATCGGCCGAGGTTTGGCGCTGCGTCGGAGTCAACGCCACCATGAGGAGCTGTCTTCGTGGAGGATCCAAGTTAGCATCAGAAACTGAATCTAACAGATGACCACTGGCGCGGTGAGAAATTGACTGATCAAACAACGCGGAAATAACTTGGAAACGACGTCACCTGAATATGTATGAAATTAAATGAGTTCAGGGACTATGTTTGGTCAAATTATATGCCAAATTACTTATAAGGTATGCAATTTAAAAAAAGGGAAAATATTAGAATGGTGTTTTTGTAACTAAATGTTAAGTTTTGTGGGTTTAATGTCACTGTAAGGTTTTAGAGTTAAGATGTCACTGCCACGTGAAAAAGGACTTTCTGCTGAAGATGTGTGCACTGAAGAAAAGCCAAAAGGACAAGAGTTGGTTTCAGGTCCTCGCACAAGAAAGTTAACTGAAAAGGAGAGCAGTTCAGAGAAGCAGAGTCTACAAAACAGATAAAAGCATTTCTTAACTCTTATGCATCCTGGAAACAAATTGCTAGAGAAGCCAGGAAGAAATTAAAGGGTTTTTGCTCTCAGGAAAATCTGGATGAAATAAATCAGCAGATAAAAACAGTCTTGATAAAGTGAAACAGAATTATGAGTTTCTTCAATGTAATTCTTTAAATACTCCAGATATTGTGCAGAAACTAGATGCCTGTACTATACCAACAAATGAGATTTATGATCTTGTGTGTAAACGTTTAGAAGGGGGTATTGTTGAAGAAAAATTTAATCAAGAAATTGAAAAGGAAAGGGTGCGAGAAGTCTTAAATAGAGACGAATATCAGTCTGTTTTTGGAGAAATCTCTACTGAATGTTCTTGTACATGTGGTTCATCAATTACCAGCTCCCAAGTTTCTCAAGGGTGTGTAATGGCAGAAGCTGATCTTGCGGCTAAAAGGGTACAAGTTAAATCCATGTTGGAGATTGAAGCTCAACATGTGAGAGTCAGTAAGCTTGAATGTGACTGGAAGCGTCATGAGTCCCAGATTATGGCAGAAAGAAGCTGAAGTGCTACAGCAGCTTGACGAGAAGAGCAAGTTAAAGGTAATGCAAACAGATATGGAAGTTAAAATGGCTGCAGCTCGGCTTGATGTTTATAGCAGACTTGAAGATGGAGTTGAAGGGGAAAATCTTGATTTTAAGCCTGAGGTTAAATCAGTGCAAATTTTAAAACACCCAAGAAAGTCAGCTGCAAGGGCTGCATCAATTCTACCACCTCAAGCTTGCTCTGAGATTCCTGCAGTAAACTTGGCTGAAGCCTTAACGAGCTCATTGAGTTTAAGTTGCCTTCCTGTTCCTGAACCTGCCATATTCTCAGGTGACCCTTTGAAATTTGTGGACTTTAAGATATCATTTACAACTTTAATTGATTCAAAATCCATCTCTGTTGGGGAAAAAATGTTGTATTTGAAAAGTTATCTCTCTGGAGAAGCCCGAAAGGCTGTGGAAGGTTTCTTTTACAGAAGCTCTGAGGACACATATGAGGGTGCTTGGTCAGTTCTACAGGACAGATATGGAAACCCATTTGTAATTCAGAAAGCATTTAGGGCAGGGGTGTCAAACTCCAGTCCTCAAGGGCCAGTGTCCTGCAACTTTTAGATGTGCCTCTGCTGCACCACACCTGAATAGAATAATTAGGTCATTAGCAAGGCTCTGGAGAACTGATCTACACAAGGAGGAGGTAATTAAGCCATTTCACTCCAGTGTTTTGTACCTGTGGCACATCTAAAAACTGCAGGACAGCGGCCCTTGAGGACTGGAGTTTGACGCCTGTGATTTAGGGATAAACTTATGTTATGGCCAAAGATTGCACCAAATGATCCATTATCTCTCAGAGATTTTGCTGACTTTTTGAAAAGTTGTGAAGAGGCTATGCCTCAAGTAATAGGACTGTCCATCTTAAATGATTGTGAAGAAAATCATAAGATGTTGAAGAAATTACCAGACTGGGTTGTACGTAAATGGAGTAGAGTTGTTGTTGAAGTGCTTGATGCGTGGAGAATATCCATCTTTTGAATGTTTTTCTAGATTTATACAAAAGGAAGCACGTATAGCATGTAATCCTATTGCGTCTCCATTTTTGTTAAAGTCTAAAACTTCTTCAAATGATCTTTCCAGGAAAGCTAAGGCTTTTAATACCAGTACGGAGTTCAAGAAACAAGAAATTGGTCATGTTCTGAAATCTAAACTGCCTTGCTTGGTTTGTACAGACATATCACACAGTGTTGCTAAATGTCCCAAATTTGCAGTAAAATCAATGGAAGACAAAAGATCATTTATATATCAGAACCATCTTTGTTTTGGATGTTTAAGGAAAGGCCATTTATTGAAAGATTGTAAACGCAGCATGTTTGCGGAGAGTGTAGACGACGTCATCCTACTTGTTTACACAAGGACAGAGTGAGATGTCGGGATGTTGGTCAGCAGTGTTCAATCTCTCCAGAAGAAACACCTCAGGTTTCTCACAGTGTTTTATCTTATGCACTCACCCGAAACATTTCTGCCACATCAAGTATTATTCCAGATTTTCTGTCCTCTGTGAAGGATCCTGGGAAAGAAATACTTACTTATGCACTCCTTGATACTCAGAGTGACTCCTCCTTTGTTTTAGAAGATCTTGTGGAAAAACTTGACTGTTGAAACCAAACCAGTACAGCTAAAACTTAGTACCATGGTTTCTGTTGATACACCTGTTTCTAGTCAAAATGTGTATGACTTGCAAGTTCGGAGTTTTTTCTCTGATAATTATATACTGTTGCGGCAAGCATACACGCATGACTTCATTCCTGTTGATACATCTTGCATACCAAGTAGAAGTACAGCATTACAGTGGCCTCACCTTAAACATCTGGCTGGCAAAATGCCTGCTTTACAAGACTGTGAAGTAGGTTTACTCATTGGTTTTGACTGTCCTGCTTTGGCTCCCTTGGAAGTTGTTGTTGGGGAAAATGAACCTTTTTCTCAGAGGACTGCTCTTGGTTGGAGTATTATCGGGGCAGCCAATCCACATGTAGATCGGCAAGGTAACCAAAGATTTGTACATAGAGTGATGGTGAAAGAAATGCCCGCTCCATTGGCTTCTGATGTTTTAAGAGTTTTGGAGTTGGATTTCAATGAAAAGGGTCCAGAAGGAAAATGTGTTTCCCAAGATGACATTCGGTTTATACAACTTCTGAGTGAAAATATTACACAGAAAGATGATGGCCATTTGGAGATGCCCCTTCCATTTAAAACACCCTGCCTTCCTGTGTTGCCAAATAATAAGAGGCTGGCTATTGTTTGTTTACAACATCTAAAGAGGAGGTTAAAAAGAAATTATCAGTTCAACAATCATTATAAAACATTTATGGAGTCAATCATTAGCTGTGGTGATGCTGAACTAGCTCCTGAGACAAACATCAATGATGGTTGTGTGTGGTACTTACCTCATCATGGGGTGTATCATTCAAAGAAACCAGATAAGTTAAGAGTAGTGTTTGACTGCTCAGCTAAATTTTGTGGTACCTCTTTGAATGACACTTTGTTGACTGGTCCAGATTTGATTAACTCTTTAATTGGAATCCTTCTGCGTTTCAGAAAAGAATCTGTTGCTATTATTTGTGACATTGAAAGGATGTTCCACCAGTTTTATGTTTCATCAAAGCATCGTTGTTACCTCAGGTTTCTATGGTGGGAGCAAGGAGATTTGGAGAGCGAGCCTAAAGAATTTCAGATGAAAGTCCACCTTTTTGGTGCTGCCTCCTCTCCAGGCTGTGCTAATTTTGGTCTAAAATAGTTGGCACATCAGCGGAGATCAAAGTTTTCATCTGCAGCAGCATTTGTGGAGAATAATTTTTATGTTGATGATGGGTTAATAAGTGTCCCTACAACTAATGATGCCACCACACTAATAACTGAAGCTCAGAAACTGTGCAAAGAAGGTGGTTTGAGACTCCACAAATTTAATTCCAATAGGTCTGAAGTTCTAGATTGTGTGAATCCATCTGAGAGAGCCACAAGTGTGGTTTCTGCTGATCTCAAGCCTGATTTAACACTTACTGAACATACCCTAGGTATGCGATGGCATGTCAAAAGTGACTGTTTG
Source organism: Xiphophorus maculatus (assembly GCF_002775205.1). Taxonomy (NCBI): domain Eukaryota; kingdom Metazoa; phylum Chordata; class Actinopteri; order Cyprinodontiformes; family Poeciliidae; genus Xiphophorus; species Xiphophorus maculatus. The sequence continues at coordinate 143,856 of NC_036458.1, forward strand.
GGCTTTCACATTGATCTGAGGGACAAATCGGATACACGCCATGGTATTTTGTCAGTAATAGCATCTCTATATGATCCGCTGGGATTTATTTCACCATTCATTATGAATGGGAAATATATTTTTACAAGATCTGTGCCACAGAAGTATTGGATGGGATGACCCTCTGCCTGAAGACTTACTTGTACGGTGGGAGAAGTGGAAGTTTAGCCTTCAGGATGTGAAAGGGTTAATGATACAAAGATGTTATCATCCCCAAGGATTTGGAAAAATTGTTAAAACAGAACTACATCACTTCTCAGATGCTAGCAGCCTAGCATATGGTGCATGCTCTTACCTCAGATTTGAGAATGACAAAGGTGAAATTCATTGTGTTTTAATCATGGCTAAAGCCAGAGTTGCTCCTTTGAAAATTACAACCATTCCTCGTCTCGAGCTTACAGCTGCAGTGGTTGCTGCTAGGTTGAGCGTTCTGTTAAAATCAGAACTTGATATGAAGATAGACACAGAGTTTTTCTGGACAGATTCACAAGTAGTGTTATATATTAATAATGAAGTGCAACGGTTTCATGCATTTGTGGCAAATTGGGTCCAGATAATTAGAGCAAATCCAAATCAATGGAATCATGTTGACACCACTGAAAATCCAGCAGATCATGCATCAAGAGGGTTATGTGCCTCTGAGATTTTAACTACAAATTGGCTAACAGGTCCTGAGTTTTTGTGGGTGGAAGAGAGAATGCCTCCAGAATATTTCCATTGGACAAAAATGGCATGTAATTCGCCGCAATCTAAAAGTAAATGATGTTGTAATTGTTAAAGAAGATTTTCTCCCAAGAAATAGGTGGCAGTTGGGTCGTGTTGTGGAAACAATGGTTGATAGTGACAGCTTAGTTCGAAAAGTGAAGTGGAGAACAAAGATCAGGAAGGGATTTTATCTCTAAGAGTTCAGTGATAGACCAGTGCAAAAATTGGTGGTATTAGAAAGTGACTTGTAAACTGAATGTACACAGACAAGCATGTTTTAAACAATCTGCATGGTTTAAGGGAAATTTTGAAATGACGCATGATTTTTTGGTAATAGTTCATGCGTTATTGGTGGGAGTGTAACGGATGGTACATTAAAGTAAATTAAGAATTTTCTAAATTAAGTATGACGCAGATTGTTTATGAATGTTTGTCTGTTTTGATTAGCATTTTTGTTGTTTTTGTTTTGTTTGGTATTTGCACTTTAATGTTTTTTTTTTTTTTTTTTGTTGTACCTCTTGGGCTGCTGTAACTAATGAGGGCAGGCCCTTTAAAAGCTGGTAGAATCGTCGTGTCAATCAATGACTTGAACTGTCAAGCTGAATAGCATGAAGAAATCAACACTTAGTGTTCCCCAGTGAAAGCAGCGAGGTACGTTTTGTTTTTTGTATTACAAGTTTATGTTTGTATTTTAATATTTGTATATGTTTTAGTTTTCATGGTGACTGTGGTGATTCTGAATCACCCGAAGAAAATAAAAACGTTAAATTCACCCGTCGAGACTGGCTGGTTAATTCAACTGCTGGGGAGCTGCTACAACTCTAAAAATAATAAATGTGCAGCTGTGTATGCTGCTTTTAAGAAATCTACAAGAAAGTCATTGTATTTGTTAAAGATTAGCAAGAAGAGGTGCGTGAAAACATCAAGGGTGCAAGAGCACTTATTGAGTTTGTTTGGAGCAGTGATGGTTATAAAGTCTAACAGCTATTAGGAGAAAGAATGTGTGGTAACGCTCATATGTACACCTAAGATGCAGCAGTCTGTCACTGAAGGAGCTCTCCAGTTCTGCAATAGCTTCAAATGGAGAAGGAAGAGGGTAGATATTGTCCAAAAGTGATGTTATGTTAGCCAGAGTTATTCCATCTCGCACCACCTGCACTGGGTCAATAGGGTATCCTAGGATAAAGATGGCCTTCCTGATGAGCTTTCGCTCAGCTGTATATAAGCTGTTGCTCTGATATACTACATGCCATAGAACAGATATCTTCAACATGGGGTTTATCTCTCCTAGGCTAAGGAGAAATAGAACTGGACTGTTGCTCAGTAGCTCAAGTAGCATTTGTATTTTTACTTGGAAATCAAGGTTCCAGAAGAAGAGTGAAGAGGACCAGCATGCATGTTGCTTGAAATCCAGTGTGAGGTTACACTAACCCAATCTGAAAAATCCAGTGTAGTTTCCAGATGTTTAAGTCAGAGTGATAGCTGCAGTAATATGCAGTTATTTGCTTTTCTGGTGATTTGTATTAGTAATTTTGGTCTTAAATGTTCACACTACTTTGTGTACTTGCTGCTGATGTAAGTTATCCAAAGGATGAACTTAACAGTGACGTTTTCTGAAGATTAGCTCCAGGCCACTGTTGGCAAACAGCTGTGCTGCTCATCCAACCTCTGCAAGCATACTATGCTATGTCTCTTGGCATAGTCAGCATGATGTGGCTGCTTTTATAGCAAATGCAGTTTTTTTCCCGCAATTAATAATTTATTATCTTTCATACATCATGAAAGCACATGCTTTTCTGATCAAACACTGACTACACTTGGAGAAGAAATAAATGTGCTTTTCCAAAAGAGTGGCTGTTGTGAACTTGAGCATCACTATTCTTCAATGTAAATTACAGAAGGATGGAAGAATAAGAGAAGAGATTGTATTCAAACAATGTTTTTATTCATTTTCTGTGGGTTAAGCCCCTAGACCAGGGGTGTCCAAACTTTTTGCAAAGAGGGCCAGATTTGATAAAGTCAAGATGCCTGGGGGCCAATAGTTTGTTCGGACATTTTTTAACTACAAAAGTGTCATGCAAATACACACTGTTATAAAACAATTTTCATTGTCACAATTATCTTTATTTTTCAAATGACAAAATAACCAAATATAAGCCACTCAGGCAACTCTAAAAGCAGAAATTCTGCTTTTCTTTCATATCTGGAGAGTCAGATAACATTGAACAAACTGTATAAAATACCTTAAATTTACATGAGTTTAAAAATATCTTTGCCTCAAGAACATTTTAAACGGGAGTTATAAGTAATGCAAAATTGTCTGTTATTATTAAATTTTAAAACAAGTGAATTTTGCTCTTGTCATTTACAATATCTTTCAGAAAGTAATAGTTTGTATCACATCTACAGGTTCATAACCAAATCTTACTCGAGTTTAATAAAAATAAGTGCCATAAATCCAAGTGCATAAATGTTCTTTTGGCTTTTCACTGCTGATAGTGACAGACGTTACCGTTCAAAACACTCAGTTTTATGTCCTCAACTCTCAGTGCCACACTGTTACGTGCCAGGCAAACATTCGCAAATTCTTGCTTCTTCTCAGGGCAAATGTTCTCCACCATTTTCATAACACAGTTTTGATAAATGTATCTTCAGTAAAAGGTTTGCCATGTTTAGCTATTAACATTAACATCGTAGCTTGCTTTGGTGGTATTTTCTTTTGACCCAGGCCCAAAGAAATTGCTGTTGTGATGCCAGGGCAGCTTGGAGCTGCTTCAGTTTTTCAGCACGGTGACTCTTAGCTTGTTGTATGTGTTAGCATGTTTAGTCTGGTAGTGTCTCTTTACGTCAAAATCCTTAAACAAGGCAACCGTCTCATTACAAATTAGACAAGCACAATTGCCTTGATTTTCAGAAAAAAAGTATTGTAATTCCCATCTCTCTTGAAAGCGGCGGCCCTCACTGTAAACTTTCCTCGTTTTCTTTGCAGTGGCCATGGCAGAAATGAGTGGAGAGGGGTTCGCTGCACAGAGGCAGAGACTGATAGTATTAAAGTGGTGCTGCCACCATTTGGTGAAAGGAGGAATTACAGTTTCAAGTTTTATGGTTTATTTATTCTGTTTCACAGTGCAGGCGGGCCATAAATAATACATTATAAGACCGAAGCTGCGGGCCGTATGAAATCTGACCGCGGGCCGTGATTGGCCCCCGGGCCGGACTTTGGACATGCCTGCCCTAGACTATTTCTTAGTACAGTGATAGATTCATACAGTTTAACAAAAAGGCCACTTTACTGACTAATAGTAGAAAGGAAATGTTCTCTTTGAATTTGGGGCTTAAATTTTATTGGGAAACCAACGGGAGTGACGACCACACACGCAAAAACTCAGTTTCCCATGATTCTTTGTCGTCCGGCTTCAGGAGAAGGTAGATGGCGGCGACTAATAGAGCAGGGCTCCTCCGCTTTTGATACATTAGCAATTAAAACTTTGATCATTTGGTTGATTTAATGGTTCAGGTGGATGAACGACGGAGGATTCGCCGTCAGACTAAAGACTATTCGAGTCAAGGTAGCATGTTAGCACACAGCCATTCTCACTACATGGGCTTGTCAGGGTAAAGCGGTTACCCAGCTAGCTCAATGTTTTCATATTCTGAATTGTTTTACTGGAGCTAATCAGTTAACCACGAAGTCATTTTTTTCAGTAGGAATAGATTTGTATTTTCTAGATGTATGCGACATTTAACTATGAAAATGAATAGGCCGGCAACCAGCGGCGTCAGCAGTGATGCTAACAGCGGTGTCTGTATTGCTAAATGCTAGATGTTCCCTAGCCCCAATAGTAAAAGTAATGATCCCGTCACGGAGCTTGATAAATACCGTAATTAATGCAAATTAGAAGGAATGTGACACAACGTTCTTAAATGTTTTGCCAATAAAAATGACAACTGATTGGTGTATTTGTATAACGCCCCCTCCCCTCCTGAGCTAATACTTTAAGGCAGTGTTTTTCAATTCTGGTCCTCATGGACCAATTCTCTGCATATTTTTGATGTTTCCCTTCTGCCACACACCTAACTTGAATAACGGGGCGATTAACGGCATCTGTAGCACTTGATGGCATACAGAGGAGGTCGTGCAATCACTCGAATCTGGTGTTCTGGGACAGAGACGCATCTAAATATGTAGGACAGTGGTCCCTGGGAAAATTATCTTTCACTGAAAGTCCACCTGCACTTCTTTTGGGCTTCCTGTACCAGTTTTGAACGTCTGTAAACGGAATATCTTCTGATGCCTCTTTGTAAAACCCACTCAGGTTCACTCAGCTTGGTTGGAGAACATCTGAAAAAATCAGTTTAAGTCTTATTTTTAATTCTCAGTTTGTTTTAGGACTGGATAATTCCTCTCTATGCTGTGATCTAAACAATGTTTCCCAACCCTGGTCCTCAAGGCACCTGTCCTTGCATGTTTTAGGTGTTTTTTGTTTGTTTGTCTTTTCTTTATTTCTTTTGTTCTTTCTTTCTCTTTTTCTTTTGGCAGTTGGCAAACAGCTTAAGGTGCATTACTGGCACCTTCCAGAATGGAGTATGGTTGAAATCTTTTATTATAAGAAGAAATATATTCTTCCCAAAATACCTGCTCTTCTTCAAAAAACTAAAAAGGCTGCTAGAAACTACATACCTAGATGATCTTTGAAATTATTCAATTACATGTAATTTACTTTTATTCTTATTTAATTTTTCAATTAATACTTTTCTTTCTTAAACATATGTATCACATTCCAAAGAAATATATTGTACTGTTTCTATTTGTCCACAATAATTAAAACCTGATTATTTTAAGAGTACTGTTTAATCCTGTATGACCAAATGTCATCCTCAATATAATATCTTCTTTTTTAAATTCTATTACATTTACTAAATTCTCTTTTGACACTATAATAAAATCTAAAATTTTCTTCTCTATCCCATTATTCTTGCCATTTTTTCTTAATGTACAATTTTTATTTATTTTGACATTCAAATCAACAATAATCTTTTTTTGCATCACTTTTAGCAAAACTGTCTGGCTACTCATTTCCTACTATTACAATATAGGCAGGAAGACTAGCTTGACCTCTGATCTGCAATTTTTTATCCTGAATGTTACTTGTATCCAATATAATATCTTGTCATGATTCTGAATTTACCTTCAGAATACTTATTAATACGCTACTTGAGTGTAGTTGTGTTCTTCGGCTCAACAGATTTCAACTTATTACTGATTAACAGATGTTTGCTAAACTATAGTCATCTGAATCCGGGATATTAAGCATGGAAACACCTAAAACATGCAGGGCAGTGTGCTTTGAGGACCAGGGCTAGGAAACACTAGTCTAAACCATTCCAATGTAGGAATGGTGGTATTTTTGGAGGGTTGTGCTGCTGGAAAGTAAACAAGGATTGCTCACTTGAGGACAAGGAAGTTAGTCATCTATGTTGACTAACCTCCTTGTCCTCAGTGAAGAAAAAATCCCCACAGCATGATCCTGCCACCAGCACCATGTATTAGAGTGAGGATGTAGTGTTTTAGGGTGATATGCAGTGAGAATTTTCTGGCACATACACAGTTAACCCAAAAAATTATTTATAACCTTTGTAAATTTAGATTTAAAATTACCTTTTTGAAAATATGAAGTTTGCTTCTAATGAGTCTGGCATCACTCAAAAGATAAAATAATGGACTATTCATTGTTTTAAAAAATGCTTTTATACAAAATTCAACTTGTCGTCCTCTTATCAATTGGAAAACCACAGCGCTCAAATCCTCCTTATGATTGCTGATCAGATTTTTGCATATTTCCACTGGTACTTAAGTCTTCGAGGAAGGCCTCCTTGCCATCACTCTAATCTATACCCCAAATTTATGCCAGGACTCTGGCTGGGCCACTTCAAGACTTCAATATTACTTCCAGTTTGAAGAAAACATTTTTGTTAAATTAAAAGTTGACTTTGAAGCAGCTGTGTGTAACTTTTATTTAAAAAATATGTTATTTGCATATTTATTGAACCTGTTAGTGTTGTGACAGTATGATCTATGAAAAAATTGAGCTCCTCTGACTTCTTCCTGTGGTCCTGTTGTCATCTGAACAAATGCACTGCTTTGTTAGAAACAATCAGAGTCAGCAGGAGGGTCTTAGCACTGTCAACCAACTTCTGCTCAACCTTTCCCTTTCTCTCTGATATGCTACAGCTGGTTCACTACAACTGAGGCTGCCATGAATGCTCAGTCTAGTTAGCATGGCCACCGATGACGGCGGATAAACAATTTTCCTGGAACGGTAAGTTGCTTCTCCTCTATTAACACATTTATCAGTGAGAACATGAGGTTGATCAACAGCACTAAGACACTCTTCCTGGCTCTGGAAGTGTTTGCCTGGGAGAGGTGCATTTCTTCAGATGGTAATAGTAGCTCTTTGGAGAGCAATAACTTTCAGTGACCCTATTTTAAGTGTTATGAATGCTTTTCATGCTAATATAAAGTGGAAGCCTTGCTTAAAGAACACCATCCTCAGGGTCAAGAATAGTGGTGGAAACAATGCTTCGGGTGTGTGTTTTTTAACCGACAGGATTAGCTGCTTTAGAGAAAACGGCATCATAAAGAAGGATTATAATCAAGATTGCCTGCAATAACATCAAGAAATCTACAGAGACTTGGTCTTGAACAGTATTATTGGCTTCAGTGTCACAGTGACTCAAAACACAACTAAAGCATTAAAGAAATGGTCAACCAATAACAACAACATAACATTTTGAAGTGACCCAGACAGAACCCTGACTTAAATCTGATATTTAAGTCAGATGAGTGGAGACAAGTTTATCAACAGTTTTGCAGAAATAAACTATATGAAGTAACTTCAGTTTGTTGCATTGGATTCTATTTAGTGTTGCTTTTGAACCATAATAAATGAAACACTGACCAACATGTTTGTTGTTTAATGACAGCCTTGGCAGAATGTAATGTTTCAATTGTTGACTGTGTGTTCTATGACTTTGTATTTGTGTGCTTTTATTATGTAAAGCACTTTGAACTACCTTTTTGCTGAATTGTGCTTTACAAATAATCTTGATTGATTTATTTATGGGTATCAGCGTAAGGGAGCAGAATACAATTGCACATCACAATTGTCAGCTTTTTTAAGACTATCTTTCTGTTCCACTTCACAATTATGCGAAGTGTGAAAAAGTTTAAATACTTCTGCAAAGCACAAAGATTATTATGTTATTTAAGTGTCACATCTGCTCTCTGCTAGGTTTTTGCCTGGACCTTTTATGCTGTGTGGCCTTGGCTGACCTTTATACTACCGGGTTTCCCAACCCATGGACTCGACTTCAGCATCAGACTTCAAAAGGAGGTCATCACCCTCCTCTTCCCCAGTTGAGGTTGGAGAAACCGCCAGGAGCCCTCCTCCCTGCTCAGCCTTTTCGTCTCCGTCACCTCCTTCTTCTGAGCCGTCTTCACCGTTGTCTTCACCATTATCTTCATCGCCCTCTCTTTGTGTCAATACCTCAGTGTATAAAAATAATGTAACACATTTGAGTGAGGTGGCCAGGGTTTCTTCTACTTCCACACAACCTCTTGCCACATCTATGTCCAATAACGCCTCAGTACAGCGCTTTCCTCACATGGCAATGCAGGCGAGCAATAGCTGTGAAGAAGATGATGGGAAAAGAGGGATATACAATCCTTACAGTCCAACTGATGTAGAGAAAGAGAGAAATCTGATGGGGGAGGAGAGGCATGGGGAGAAATATGACCCTTTTGATCCAACTGGCTCTCCACAGTCAAATGTGGATGATGGGCTTGACAGAGATGAGGTCTTAGAGAAAATTGCTGAAATAAATGATAAGAAAGATGAAGAACCTCCAGATTCCACAGAGATTTTGATGAATCCACTGAGCCCCAGTCTGACCAGCCAACAGCATCTGAGGAGGAGAGTGAAAAGTAGCAGCTTCAAAGCCCGGGGGCAAAGAGAAGGCATTGACTCAGAGCATTCTGAGATAGAGGAGGGAGAGATAGTTGGAGTTGCTGACAGAGATGGAGCTAAAAAGAGGCCCTCAGAGGAACCCCTTCCTCTGAATTCTCCCAATATTTCATTCTTTGGTTCGAAACCAGAGCGCATTTTGCGTGTGCTGGATGGAGATGGGTTTGTGTCTGTGTGTACAGAGGGAAACTGGGAAGATGACAGGGAGCTTGAAGATGAGCCTGCTATCGCAGTGGAGGATTTGAGAAGGAAGTTGGTCAGCAGGAGGAAGGAAAGATATCTGTCCTTTCCTGCCTCTTCCCCTCTGTCTTCTCAGCCACCACTGCCTCCTTCCCTTCCTCAAGCTTCCATGTCTGCCTCTCCTGCCACGCCCCCGGTAGAGCAAACAAGCAAGAATCGCAAGTGCTCCAAAAGTTCTAATGATCGCGACAGGCAAAAAAGCAAAGAAAGAAAGCCAGCGGAAAAGGTGGTCAAAAGGAAAAAAAGGAAGAAGGGAAAAGAGGAGGGTTGCGAGAAGAGCAAAGAGAAAGAACGAGGACAAAAGGATTTAAAGGAGGTTAAAACAAGGGGGAGCAGTAGAAGCAGTAGTCAGAAAGGAAAGAAGAGGCGACATGGCAGCCCTGCAGTCTCCCATCACTCTTCAAGAAAAGAGATGCATTCTCGACGCTCTTTTTCAAGTCTGTCTGAAGAAAGACACAGGGAACGGGAAAAAGAGAAAGACAGGGGCAGAAAAATTCATCGAGACAGAGAAAGGGATAGAGGCAGAGATAAGGACAGAGACAGGCATCATAATCACAGCAACAGTCACCGGAAAGATGAGAGAGTACGAGATTCTAATTCTAGAAAGAGGGAAAGGGAAAAGAAGGGCAAACTGCACTCAAGCAGCAGAGAGCGGGGCCTTCCAAAGAAGCATAAGAGCAGTAGGGAGGAGAGGGAAAGTAATAGAGACAGGCAGCATGAAAGGGAACATCGACGGGATGGTCGCCCTGTTGTCCCGCCATCAATTCAAGACCTCAATGGTTCTGACCTCTTTGCTATTAAACGAACCATTACAGTGACAACCACCACTACCACCACCACAGTCCCAGGCTCGCCAAGACTTGCAGCAGCGTCTCCTTGCCGTCCCACGGAGGAGAGGAAAAGAAGAAAATGGCAATCAAATGAAGACACAGAGGAACGGGAAGGTGTTTGTGGCCGCTCACGGTCATGCTCCCCACCAAGGTATCATGGCTATGAGTCAGATCACTACTCTGACAAATTGGAAATTGATATGTTGTCTTTAGATGGAGAAGCTTTGGACTCAGATTACCCATCTTTGGAGGATACACCTCCTGCTGCTCTGCCTTTAGAACCACCCATCCCAAGCCCTAAAGCAAAACCTTCTCCTAAAGCCAGACAAAGTCATTCAAAAAAGAAGTCTCACACAATAAAGAAGTTAGATTCCCCTTCCTCTTCTAATAAAACAACAGGGAAATGCCTGTCCTCACTGACAGTGACTTCAGGTCCTACCTCCATCACTCCTGGTCTCACATCAGCAAAGAGAGCCAGAAAAGTAGGGAAGGATAAAGTACGGGACAAAAGCAGCAGAAAAGATTTAATAAGTTCTGGGAAATCCAAGAAAGAGAGCAGCAGCAGTCGGAAAGGCAAACTTCAGTCCAAAGTGTCGGTCTTGGTGCGAGAGGGAGTGAGCAGTACCACTGGAGCTTCTGTTGGTTCTGGAAAATTAAGCATGGATCTCTTGGGCCCAGGGGGTACAGGAGCGGGAGCAGGGGGTTCAGTGGTTGGAGGCTCTATTGCCGTAGTCTTTTGTAGAGACAATGAAAGCAGGTCTCCATTCCTGAAGCCTTGCTCAGAGCCCCTGTCATTAGGTGGCCGAGGTAAAGATCTAGCTGGTATGGGAAAACGAAGCAGCCTGTCGGGGCCGCCATCATCCTTAGCCAGCCCTGCTGGACTGAAATCCAAAAAAACAAAACCAAGCTCCATCACATCTACTTCTTCTTCTGCATCCTCCCCCTCATCATCTCTGGCAACCAAGCGTCGCCGCCGCTTAGCTAAGAAAAACAGTAAAAAAGCTGGAACAGCTGGTATGGTTGCTGGTGAAAGGAACCAAAAAAAATCCACATTAGAAGGCTGGACTGTATCCTCCTTTGATGCTCCATCAGCTGTTGGAGAGGGGAGTAAATTAGTTGGTCCACATACAGGTCAAACTGGCCCTCCGCCTTGCTCCTCATCCTCCTCTTCTACATCCTCCTCCACCAGTGTTCTCCCACCCTCCTCCTCTCCACCACACACACCGCCTCCATCGAATGCTCCCTTGCGGGACACCAGAGAGTCTTCTCCTGACTCTCAAACTGTGGACAGTAGTTGTAAGACACCAGAGCCCGCTTTTCTAGTTGAGGACTGCCCAAATCAGAATAGCCCTTCTCCCCCAGCTTTAAGTCCATCGAGCCTGTCTACTTCCCAGGGAGCTGGTCTTGGAAGTACCCTGTCAACACAGACTGTAAAGCCTCCCCCTCCAGAAGACGTGTCAAAATCTTTGACCTCGCCTCCTTGCTCATCTTCATCAGCAGGCCTCACCTCCCTTTCGCTGTCGCTCTCTTCCACTGACCCCTCCTCTTCGTCCTCAGTATCCTCCTCTTCTGCCAGTAAGCTGCCACCACCACCTCCTCCACCTCCACCAGCAGCAACTACTCTGCCCTGGAGTCTTCAGACAGGAGTGGACTGTACAACTGGAGGTGTTTTAGCATGTAAGTTTGTACTCCTACCTGAGCAGAACCTTGCCATGCTCTTCTGGATTATTCAGAAACATGAATCTTGAACATTTGAATGCCATTGTAAATGGTATGTTCTTATATGTAGATTATCTACTCCAAAGTACTTTACACTTCTACACTACATTACCCATTCACACACTGAGCTACGTTCTAGCACAACTGCCCTGGGAAAGATTGCCCCACAATCTGCACCCTACGACCACCACCAACAGCAAGCAAGGCGAGTAAAGTGTCTTGCCGAAGGACACGACGACTCAGACAGAGAGGGCGTATGTTCGAACCAGGATAATACCAGTTACAACTCCTACCTCCTTAGCCACCATCGCCCAATGATCATAATTCATAGAAGTGTTGTTAGAGTTCACAATTATAAACACTTAGCTTCTAAACATTATATTTCTGTTATGTTTCTATGTGAATATTTGGGAATACATGCTCACCTGTGTAAATTATTATTCTGTCAGTGACGGCTCTACTCTTCAAAATGGAGGAGGCCAATATTGCCAGCAGGGCGAAAGCACAGGAGTTCATTCAAGCAACCAGTCAGGTGAGTGAGAAAGGCTGTTGCTGTTCAGTCGTTTTTTATAAACTTTATAAAGCAATATACAATATAAAAATGTGATTATTCAACAAAATCAGAAAAACATTACATTTAAGATGTTGGCAAAAAATTAGCCTAGGAAAAGTTTTAAAAATGAACCATCTACAGCTACTCTTACTTTCAATTCAAGTAACCTCTAATTGTTCATTGATTTGGTTTTGCACATGCAGATTCTGTCCCATTCCAACCAGAACCAATCCCAGCATCACGTTCCTCCTTCCTCAACTTCCTCGTCCGCCCAAATCCCTCCACCTCCCACCGTGCCTCCACCAGCAGGTCTGAGCCCAGCCCAATTCATCCTCCACAGCTCTCTCCCTTTGGTGGGATGCACCAAAACGCCCCCATCTCACCTGCACCCCTCCCTAGGAGGTGGATGTGCACAGACCCCACCGCCGATGCTACCTGTGGGGCTGTCAGGAGTGACAGGGAGCTCTGGTGAAGCCAGATGGGAAAATGAGAACAAAGATTCAGATAAGGTACGACTAAGAAGTTTTATACAGTGGCCTGTAGTTATACTGACAGTATTAATAAAAAGAATAAAAACAGAAAAGTATAACATGATACAATTGTTTTAATTTCGAACAGGAATGCCATGATTATTCCTACAGCTGAGAGAAGCTAATATGTTGATTGTTAATGTTATGGTTAGATCTACAGCATTTATTTATGTATTAATTTCACCATTGATCATTCCCATGATGAGTAGACGCAAACTTCTGATCACTAAAGCTTAAGCACAATGCAGAGGAAATAGGGTTGATAATCTTTAGGATTTGGATTTGATTGCAATTCAAAAGGCTATGATGTAATTATAAATAAATTTGATGATGTAACTCCTTTACTGCTCTTGTTTGTACTGTACAACATTCTGGCAAAGAAAGCACCATCATGGTGAAACATTCTGCAGGAGCAGCTTTTTATAAAATCCATGTTAAAAGTATTTACATGCATTATATTTTAATTTGGATACATTTGGTTTCGCTGTATATCATGTGGATTGCCATTTCAGTACAGAATCCTGGATGTAAGATGTAGAGTGGAATTGTGATGAAAACATATCTCTAGAGCAGGGGTGGGCAATCCTGGCCCTCAAGGCCTGGAGTTACCCACCCCTGCTCTAGACCATATTTTGACAAGACCAAACTATTCCTACAGATTCCACAAATGATTCCATTAGATAAACTAAGAGAGATAATCAAATAATTAAACTTGTTTAAGCCAAAGATGAATGTATCATCCTGAACCATTACAAACAAACCTAAGTCCAGATGTGAGCATAATACCAAGGTATTTTAGACTTAAAGTCCTTTAGTAATCACTCCACCATAATGATTATCTACCTAACAAGACACACAAATACAGAATTTGGATTGGAAAATGAATATTCAGGTTTTCCTTAGCTAATAAATATCTCACCTTATTCTTTGTCTAGAAAGGCAAACCTTCTGTTTACATTCATAAGAAAGCTTTCTAAATGCCTGACTTAACTGTTTGAAAAGTTTGAAAGGATTCATGAGGGAGTTCCTTCAGAGGACATCTAAGCCAAGAGACATAAAATAGATAAATCACAAAGAGGGAAAATTAGGGTGTGCTCTAATTACAGAGGGGTCATACTCTTAAGCCTCCCTGGCAAGGTCTATTCAGGACTCTTAGAGAGGAGGGTCTGTCGAACCTCTGATTCAGGAAGAGCAGTGTGGGTTTCGTCCGGGTCGTTGGACACTGGACCAGCTCTACACCCTCAGCAGGATCCTGAAGGGTGTGTGGGAGTTTGCCCAACTCGTCTACATGTGTTTTGTGGACTTGGAGAAGGCGTTCGATTGTGTCCCTCAGGGAGCACTGCGAGGGGTTCTCTAGGAGTATGGGGTACTGGGCCCTTTGATACGGGCTGTTAGGTCCTTGTATAACCACATCTATGGTCATGAGCTTTGGGTCATGACTGAAAGAACGAGGTCACGGATACTGGCCGGAGGAACTGGCCTAAGTGGCTGGGGAGAGGGAGAGTGGCTGGGTCTCCCTTCTTAGGCTGCTACCCCCGCGACCTGACTCCAGATAAGCAGAAGAAGATGGATAGATGGATAGATTTCCTAAAATCCTAAAAATAAAAAAATGGCGGTACCCCGTGTCCTATTTGTGAGTAGGGGGACCACTACCCCAGTCTGCCAATCCAGGAGACTTCCCCTGATGTCCATGTAATATTTCAGAGTAGCGTCATCCAACACAACCCTGCAAGATTCATAGCCTTAAGGAACTCCGGGTGAATGTCATCCACCCTCGGGGGGCCTTGCCATCGAGGAGCTCTTTGACAACCTCAACGAGCTCATCCCCAGAGATTGGAAAGCCCGACCCAGAGTCCCCAGTCTCCACTTCCTCAATGGAAGGCATGTTGGTGGGATTGAGGAGGTCTTCAAAGTATTATGCCCACCGGCCCACAACGTCCCGAGTCGAGGTCAGCAGCACACCATCCCCACTATATATAAACAGTGTTGGTGCTGTACTGCTTCCCCCTTCTGTGATGGGGTAAGGGTTAGGGTTAGGGTTAGGGTTAGCCCTAACCCTACCCTGGTGGACCAGAATCACCTCAAAGCCGTGCGGAAGTCTTTCTCCATGGCCTCTCCGAAATCCTCCCACGCTTGAGTTTTTGCCTCACAACCATCCGAGCCGTTTGGACTGCCAGTAGCCATCAGCTGCTTCCGAAGTCCCGCAGGCCAAAGAAGCCCATAGGAGACTCTGCCAGATGTTCCCAGCAGACCCTCATAACATATTTGGGCCTGCCAGGTCTAACCGGCATCCTCCCCACCACTGGAGCCAACTCACCACCAGATAGTGGTCAGTGGACAGCTCCGCACCTCTCTTCTCCCAAGTGTCCTAGGCATGTGGTTGCTGATCCAACGAAATGACGTGGGATCTGCAACGAAATGACAAAATTGATCATCGATCTCCGGCCTCAGGTGTCCTGGTGCCAAGTGCACATAGGATGGACACCCTGCACAGATACCACCTTGGGTTTCTGTCCAGGGTGTCCATCTTTATTTAGACATCATTATTTTAGAGAATCTGAATTAAAATGCAATTTAAAAGTTTCTAAATTCTTTACACATTTTAACATATCTTCCTAATCACTTACGGTACATAATCTCAGGAGACAATATGTGGAATAGAAGTCTTGTGTAAAATTAGGGTATTTGCATGAGCAAGGAAGTTCAAGGTCAATTTTTTGTACATTTCTTTACACTACAGTTCTCTACCATTTCACAATGGTAATATTCACTGAATAGATCTCCCGATTCAATCATAAAGGACTTAATTTTGGTAATGGACTGGACAGATTGATTTTTAATACCAAACAAAACCTTCAGAAAATGTTCAGTAGATTTCTGAACAACATTACATGACTTTAATGTTTTTATAAGCATAATTCTTATTTAAATAAACTACATATATGGAAACAGATTCAAATGTATACATACACCACATACATTCAAATAATACCAAAACGTTTTGTACCCATCTTTGGGACTTTGTGAATTGTTTCCCATCAAATTAATGAAAGGTTTTTTGTAAAATATTGGTAGAGTGTATGTACGTCTTGGAGTATTTCTATTTTTGACAGCGTTGATTAGTAAAATCTACAATGCTTGTATTCCATAAATTTTGCAGCTATATTAAAATGACTACTACTTCGTTCTCTAAGTATCTGAAGAAGCTGCACACCCAAGAGCGGGCAGTGGAGGAGGTGAAGCTTGCCATCAAACCTTACTACCAGCGCAAAGACATCAATAAGGAAGAGTATAAAGACATCCTCAGAAAGGCTGTGCATAAGGTCAGTGTAAGCATCCAAATCACTGCATGGAAAAAGTGAAACCTCTTAAATCTTTGCAAGATTAATGTAAAGTTTTGTGGTATTAATTCATTTAAAACCAGGGTTAACTATCTGCTTTTCTCTCAGATTTGCCATAGCCGTACTGGAGAAATCAACCCAGTAAAAGTCAGCAACCTAGTAAAACTGTACGTTCAGCGCTACAAATATTTCCGGAAACACGGACGCAAAATGGATGAAGAAGAGCGAGAAGACAGGGAGCAGGGAACACTGCATTCCTCTGCCTGAGAGAAGTCTGTTTCTAACAACCATCCAGCTCAGTGTCTGAGCACTACTGTGACTGGTTTCATTTATTTTATTATTGTTTTGGAAACTTTGTCTACACATTTATGCCACCTGTTCTCTTATTTCTATGTTCTATGTAAAGATGACTCATCCTGATCATGAATTAAGTGTTCCTGGAAGTGAATTCTGCTGACTGTGATTAGCTGCAGTCCAGCACTTCTATGAAAGTTACATTTTGTTGCCTCTATCTGTTGGAGGAGATGTTCTGGCTTTTTAATAGAGAAGGGAGATGTTCCACCACTCTGTTCCACTCACCAATAATCAGTTGGAAAATGCTCAAGGACACACCTCACACAGACACTATCACATCTCTCTGAGCTGGACACTTCAGATCCATTGTATTGTCTGACTTCTTTTTATTCTATGTATTGTGTGCATGTGGTTCAGAAGTTGAGGAAAATCACTAAATGTCTTTATAAAATAACTTGGATTCCCAAATATAAACATTGCTTGAAAATTGCTGTGCAGTACTGTTTTATTTTTCATTTTCAGCTCCTCACACAAAAGTCTCTTTAAATTCACTAAGATTATACCGCGCTGTTTTCTCTATTGGCTTTTGTCCAGCTTTTCGACTTTGTAGAGCACTTATTGAAATATCAAAAAAAATAATAATACAGTGCCTTGGAAAAGTATGCATTTCCTCTGAATTTTATCCACACTACAACCTCCACTTTCAGCATATTCTATTGGGATTTTATGTAGCGGACCAACACAAAGTGGAGTTAACCCATGGAGTGTTAAACAAAATAGCTTTGCAACTTTTTTTGGTCATTTAATTATGATATTTTTATGCATTTCGCACCCTTTACTACAGTGTTTCTTTTTCAGGCTGAGGACTACTTGCCTCATTTAACAGACACTCGCAAACCACCTAATTTGATATTGCCCTCACAATAGCATGCCATCTTAATATAAATAACCTGAAACTATTAGCCTCTTAACTCATTGTTTTTGTTCCTCCTAATGTGAAAGGTGGCTCTGTTAAGTTGTCAGTGGGGAACATGCAGAAGGCAGCTTTACACAGAGCATTTAGATGGCGGTATGGACTTTATTCCATTTTCAAAACGAGTCTGGAAATATGTAAAAGACGGATAAATACCTGCAGCCGACCTAAGAACAGCTGAATACAGAGATCGACGGTATTAAAACACCCTGTTTGTATGAAGGTTTTGTCATCATTACATCATTGGTGTGAACGCATTAGTAGCGGGTTAAACAGTTGTCCAACTCATCCCAACGCCATTAGAAAGAAAACACTGTCACAGTTCTATAAAAGGTGACATACAGAAATCTCATTTAATTTTTAGGCAGAATTGTCTAAGAAAGTCCATGGCCCCTTGGCCCTCCTGTTCCGGCGCCTATGTGACAAGGCACACATTAGTAATAAAAGAGTTTGACATTAACTGAGCAGAAAAAAAGAAGAAACAAAGAATAGTTACACTAACTGTGAAGAAAGTAAAAGATGCTTATTGGTATGAAGATTGGGCTTTTGTGATGTTGCGATGTTTAAACGCTCTCTTAAATACAATTATTTAACTTGAAAATGGGGGTAATTTTTAGAAAACATTATTTGTGAATAAAAACTTAGCCAGAGGATTAAATCATTAACATCATAATTTAACTCTTCATCCTCTGTTAGACCAAATTGCCTTCTATTATAACTTAAGGATGGAACAGATTTCTTGTACAATATCCACTTTTGAAAATCTTTCTAAAAACGTTAGTGAAGTAATTGAAAAAAGATGCATTGTTTCACAATCTCAGTCACAAAGCACGCAAGAATGGATACTTATTTTTGAATTTCTTTTGCAAAAAGTTGTTACAGGAAGAACTTCATACATAATTATCAAACTAATATCTTAATTTCTTTGTGGGTGCGGAATAGAAAGGTATTTGGTTCTTATTTTCTTTAGAAATATATCATAATTTTTAAACAAATATTTTCTTCTCAGGCTAGAGGGGAAGAAAATTAATGTCAAAGTTCCTTATGAATTTATTGTAACATCTGGTTTATAAAGTCACAACATTCACAGCTTATTTAAAGAAGGACATTTTGTTCCATTAGTCTTTTTATTTTTCACAATGTAGCATCAGGCCTTTTTTTCTCCTTTATCTATATGCCGTATGTTTGTCTTTCCTTAATGTAATGTTTGTTAGCACATTACCTCCACTTTATACCAAACTAACTTTTAGCCACATAAAGGAGATGTTTTTTTTATTTAGTAGCATCTGCATATGTAATCAAGCCTCAAATTAGTCAAATAGCATACTGTTAAATTGAATATTAGTACATTTTAATGTGTTTTTTTTTTTTTTGCCTTTTTGGAAATATGGCAGTGTTCATAAAGCAAACTGTGTGCTACAATAAAAGAGAGGGAAGAAAATCAGTTTTCAAAAGTAAAGTATTGAAATAATTGTTTCATTCTACTGAGCAGGTATGATCACATTAAATTTTGCTCTGTATTGAACAAGTCATAACAAAACACATTTTATGGTTTTGGAAAACAAAAATACCTATTCTGTATCAATTTTTGTTGTTGTAGTTGTACATTTTAGCAGCACAAATTATTATAGACAGTGACCATTTTGGATGTCGAAGTTACAAAACAGGGGTATACTGTCAATTCTCACATTTTTGCACGCCTTTCATGCATAGTGGTCACTACAGTGGACCGCTATCTAAAAGCCATTTTTTTGTGCTTGTGGATTTTTATGTTATAAATGCACACAGACCACTGAATTGGACACTAATGCATCATAAAATACACCATCAACTACTGGTCATCAGCTGCAAATGCAAGAAATTATTTTTGTTAAATCCAATATGGCCGGCAGACAAAAAAGCATGCCAACAGACCCTGTCCCTCCTTCTACTGTAGATGACTCTTGCAGGTAAAAAAATATTGTAACATCAGATAACCCCTAAAGAACAATACTACTGATGTATTTTTCAAATAACAACTTTGTATTTGGAGAAAATTACAATTGATCACCTAAAAAGTAAAATTAAATAAAATTATTTTACAAAAAATGTTCCTACCTTTTTTATGCCTTAAGAAAATCAAAAAAAGTTTAGAAAAAAATTCTGACACAAAAGATCATAATTCATGCATGAAAGGGTTAATAGAAGAAATCTCAGTATAATGAGATAGTATGTCAATAATGAGATAAATATCTCAATATAATGAAATAATGAGATTTTTTAAAATCACATTTGCTGAAAAGGGCTTCCATAGATTTTCCATGAAAAATAATTTTCTGTTTGAAAGGATGTATCAATAATTCTGTACTGGCATATGGTGTGAAATTATGTTTAGAGAACAACTGTGAGTAGGCTAAAGGAGAACCTGCTGATGAAACCTATACATATACTGTATACTTTATTAAATTCAAAATCACATTGTAACAAAAAATATAATTCTCTAATAATATGAAATATTAAATTGGGTATGTTATTTAAAACTGGTGCTTTGGAGAACCAATATATTATAAGATTGAAGATTACTGAGTGATTTTAATTTAAAATATATATTTTTAAAACCCTTTTTTGTTTAAAAAAGTTATTACAATTTCAAAAATTTTGACCAAAATTTTATTTTTTTAATCGAGATTAGTTTTTCTTTTTAATTGTGAAACAAATTTACCTCCACAGTGTAATGCGAAGTCCTCATTCTTTGGGATTGCCGACGTGCACTCATGTTGTTCGCTTTACGTCAGTAGTCTTCGTTTTACGACATCCCGCCATTTTGTATTTTTTGAGAATCTTTGCAAGTTTCCTGTACCAATCCAGCTACTGGGCTCGCGCTATATTCACTTTTGTGGGAACTCTGAACGGTTCTGTTGGGATCATTTTATTGTTGCTTTGGGAGACTACTTTGGTCCGGGAGAGCAACTTACACCGGGAGTTTTTCTCTGAAGTCCATGGTGTGAAATTTGTCGAACAGTGGAGGAGCGAAGGTAGGACAAATACATGAGGCTTGTGGTAGCATTGTTAGCTTAGCGGCTACGATGAAGGTAGCATTACAAGATAAGGCTTAAATGCGACCTAGCAGCGATAGTGTTACGAATATTGAATGTTACGTATAGTTTCGACGTTAGTTGTAGTTTTAATGCAGGGTTCACCGCTGTTGGCCTATAGTCTGGACATATAATAATAATAAGAGTGATAATAAGGAAGTCGGGGACAACAATGAGCCTATCACGCTAACAATGCAGCAAGCCTTTAGCCTGTTGATCTACCAGACACTTGGGATGTAATTAAACTACTCGATGTTTCTTTTTTGATGTGAAAGATGACGCAGTTCCTCCCACCGAACCTGCTGGCCCTGTTTGCGCCTCGGGACCCCATACCCTTCTTACCTCAGCTGGAAAAACTACCACATGAGAAGCACCACAACCAGCCCTACTGTGGTATCGCTCCCTTTATTAGGCACTTCGAGGTGATTGTTG
Source organism: Xiphophorus maculatus (assembly GCF_002775205.1). NCBI lineage: Eukaryota > Metazoa > Chordata > Actinopteri > Cyprinodontiformes > Poeciliidae > Xiphophorus > Xiphophorus maculatus. The sequence continues at coordinate 164,610 of NC_036458.1, forward strand.
GTTTTTCTGTTTTGTATGTTGCTCTGGTTTAACGTCCAATTTTCTAACTGAAATAGTTGTCTTTGGGTCAGGATCCAAGAGATGCCCCTCCACCGACCAGAGCAGAGACTCGTGAAGAGCGTCTGGAGAGAAAGGTTAGAATTGCTGGTTAACAGTTTTCAAGTATTTGAAATAGTGACTGAATTTGTTTTGCCACTGCCCTTATCCACTGATCTGTGGACATGTTGTGTAACTCTTTATGTTTATGTAGTGCTAAAAAAGTAACCTGAATAGTCTAGGAAGATGTACAGCTGACTGACAAGAAATACGATTTTATATATACAGTGGAACCAGAAGTTTACATGCATTAGTTTACATTACCAAAAGTAGTTGCTCACCCATCCAAATTATTGGAATCAGGTGTTTCAATCACTTGCATGGCCACCGGTGTATAAAATTAAGCACCTAGACATGCAGCTGTTTGCAAAAACATTTATGAAAGAATGGGTTGCTTTGAGGAGCTCAGTGAATTTCAACATTGCATGCAAATTCAATAAAGACTGGAAACAGAATGTTCATTCACGTGTTTTTATTCAGAAACATCAGCTTCCGTAACAGCTTTGGGCCAAGGCGATTGCACAATTTACAAAACCATGTCACCTGGTTTTGTGAACACCTTTACATTGCACTGATGATGATGATGATGGCGCACATAGAAATTTAATTGCAAGTTTGTATAAGTTTTTGCATTTCTCAGTATTGTAGCGGATCCTGTGATCTTGGTGTGTTCGCCTCGGAGATGCATCTTTGTACCATGATAATTCCATCAGTGGTGACATTTAAATTGGCCTGGCTCTCTTCGACTTCCATGTTCAGCTGCTGCCACAGGTTGTCATCAGAGAAAAAAGTAAAATCTCTGTTACTAATTCATTGTAATTACATGGAGCGATTTGCAAGAACATTAAAATTGAAATAAACACAATTAACAATCATGACAAACCTGAACTGGGAACAAATGGTTGAGTTGAAGCTCCAGTTCAATCCCCTGCTTACTGGAAACACCAGGTTTTTATTAACTGGTTCATTCCCCTCATGCTGGGCATGATGATGCCTCAGCATTGTGGGAGTGCTTAGTAAGACAGCACATGTGAGCAAAGTTTCATCTGTAAATAAAAGCTAATCCATGTAAACTAATTCAAATATCCCATGGAAAGGAATTTGAATAAGCTGAAAGAAATATGATCAGAAGTGGAAATAAAAATAGAATAATAATTTACCTTATTCTCCGTGATAAGATCAAAATGATCCCACATGGGAGAAAACATCCTCTTTCTTGATTGATTGATTCCAGTTATACGAGCCAAAAATCAACGCAACGCAAAGTATCTCCATCCAACAAAAACCACAAACGTGTCGACACAGTTTCTCCCTCATAAATACAATTTGACTCGTTCACAACCAAACGAGGAACTGGTTTTCCTTAAAGCTATATGCGCGCCAACACAGGGTTTCGTCTTGTTTGCTCGGCGCATGTACCAAAGTGTCTGTATCGTCTGGCATGGCCCAGACAACACAGTGATGGCACTAGTGCAGAGAGTTTTTGTGGAATGGGTTTCCATGTTCGAGCAGCTGCATCCACGCCATACATTACCAAGTGTGATGCAAAGTGTCGTCTGTAGTGGTGTAAAACACGCCGCCACTGGACTCTAGAGCAGTGGAGGAGCGATCTGACAATCTGATGGATGAGTCTGGGTTTGGCAGTTGCCAGGAGAACGGTACTTGTCTGACTGCATTGTGCCAAGTATAAAGTTTGGTGGAGGGGAGATTGTGGTGTGGTGTTGTTTTTCAGGAGCTGGACTTTGCCTCTTAGTTCCAGTGAAAGGAACTCTGAATTAGGGCTGATTGATTTGAGGAAAAGCTAATATCCCGGTATATTTTTGCAATGCACGATATATATCGCAAAATATTTTTAGAATGAGCTCCACTATTATTTTAAACTATAGATCCCTTGCATCATAATGTCACCCACGCAAGTTACGGTACACGCAACAAGTCTGCGTGTACCGTAAAGAGACAGAGTAAAAAGAATGAGTGGTTTTGAGTTATTTTTCCCATTGTATAGCACTAAATCAGGGGTGTCCAAACTTTTTGCAAAGAGGGCCAGATTTGATAAAGTCAAGATGCCTGGGGGCCAATAGTTTGTTCGGACATTTTTTAACTACAAAAGTGTCATGCAAATACACACTGTTATAAAACAATTTTCATTGTCACAATTATCTTTATTTTTCAAATGACAAAATAACCAAATATAAGCCACTCAGGCAACTCTAAAAGCAGAAATTCTGCTTTTCTTTCATATCTGGAGAGTCAGATAACATTGAACAAACTGTATAAAATACCTTAAATTTACATGAGTTTAAAAATATCTTTGCCTCAAGAACATTTTAAACGGGAGTTATAAGTAATGCAAAATTGTCTGTTATTATTAAATTTTAAAACAAGTGAATTTTGCTCTTGTCATTTACAATATCTTTCAGAAAGTAATAGTTTGTATCACATCTACAGGTTCATAACCAAATCTTACTCAAGAGTTTAATAAAAATAAGTGCCATAAATCCAAGTGCATAAATGTTCTTTTGGCTTTTCACTGCTGATAGTGACAGACGTTACCGTTCAAAACACTCAGTTTTATGTCCTCAACTCTCAGTGCCACACTGTTACGTGCCAGGCAAACATTCGCAAATTCTTGCTTCTTCTCAGGGCAAATGTTCTCCACCATTTTCATAACACAGTTTTGATAAATGTATCTTCAGTAAAAGGTTTGCCATGTTTAGCTATTAACATTAACATCGTAGCTTGCTTTGGTGGTATTTTCTTTTGACCCAGGCCCAAAGAAATTGCTGTTGTGATGCCAGGGCAGCTTGGAGCTGCTTCAGTTTTTCAGCACGGTGACTCTTAGCTTGTTGTATGTGTTAGCATGTTTAGTCTGGTAGTGTCTCTTTACGTCAAAATCCTTAAACAAGGCAACCGTCTCATTACAAATTAGACAAGCACAATTGCCTTGATTTTCAGAAAAAAAGTATTGTAATTCCCATCTCTCTTGAAAGCGGCGGCCCTCACTGTAAACTTTCCTCGTTTTCTTTGCAGTGGCCATGGCAGAAATGAGTGGAGAGGGGTTCGCTGCACAGAGGCAGAGACTGATAGTATTAAAGTGGTGCTGCCACCATTTGGTGAAAGGAGGAATTACAGTTTCAAGTTTTATGGTTTATTTATTCTGTTTCACAGTGCAGGCGGGCCATAAATAATACATTATAAGACCGAAGCTGCGGGCCGTATGAAATCTGACCGCGGGCCGTGATTGGCCCCCGGGCCGGACTTTGGACATGCCTGCACTAAATGAATCATACCTACATCTCAAGGTTTTGTTTTAAAAGAATAGTTCTACCGCAGCAGCGCGGCTATTAATAGCATGTAAAAGAATAGTCTTATTAGGTGGTGAAATAAATTTTTGGTACAACCTTTTGTGGCAATAGTTTTATAACATGTTTCACAAATTACCTCATTTTGTTTGACATCCTCCATATAAAATCTGAACTACTGCCAAATTATTGATCCAGCAGTGTTTCTCTTCGTAATTAGACTAGTTCGACAGAACTAGACTGACAGAAAACTTTCAGGTTGGTAGGGGGGAGAGACTAGTGACGTATTTGCAGGGTGTCGGATAAACCATACTTGCAGTGAATTTGATGGCGAAAGCTTATTATTTGAACAATTTGTACGTGATGGTTGCGATTGTGCCATTTTAACCATCGTAAATTGAAAAACTCACGATACATCGAGTATACTAGATGCATACTCTGAATGTTTCAGCACACCAAGACATTTTGGACAAATCCATGCTCCCAACTTTGTGGGAACAGTTTGGAGCTGGCCCCTTCCTCTTCCAACATGACTGTGCACCAGAGCACAAAGCAAGGTTCATAAAGACATGGATGGCAGAGTCTGGTGTGGATGAACTTGACTGGCCTGTACAGAGTCCTGACCTCAACCCAATAGGACACCTTTGGGACAAATTAGAGCGGACATTGAGAGCCAGGCCTTCTGCTTTGTTGTCCAACATCGGTATGTGACCTCACAAATGCGCTTCTGGAGGAATGGTCAAAAATCCCCATAAACACTCCTAAACCTTGTGAACAGCCTTCCCAGAAGATTTGAAACTGTTCTAGCTGCAAAGGAAAGGGTGGACCAACGTCATTGAACCCTATGGAATAGGAATGGAATGTTATTTCAGCTCATATGTGACAGTCCGAGTGGTACATTCATTGATTTCAGATATGGAGTGATTTTCCATGACAGAACAGAACAAAAGTGAGAAAGGAACGCTCCTCTGAGAATTTAAATCATAATGATATTTATTATGGTGCGTCACACCTGCTGTGTTTAACCTTTGAGTGAGGTTTAATTTAATGCTTCATATTTAAATGCTTGAATATTAATTTCTACAGTCATATAGACAAGTTTGGGCACCCCTTTTAATCTTATTTTATTTCTAAATATTTGGGTGTTTGCAACAGCTATTTCAGTTTGACATATCTAATAACTGATGGACAAAGTAATATTTCAGTATTGAAATGATGTTTATTGGACTAACAGAAATGTGCAATATGCATTAAAACAAAATTTGACAGATGCAGAAATTTGGGTACTCTTATCATTTTATTGATTTTGAATACCCTTAACTATTTGTCACTGACATACTGAAATACAAAATTGGTTTGGTAACTTCATTAAGGTTTGAACTTCATAGCCAGGTGATATGATTGTGTTTGTATGTGTGTAAGTAGGTAGGTATGTACATACATCCAGTTCCCCTTACTTAGAGAATCAGTCATTTCCTCTAGGTAAGGGGCCTTTCACATCTGAACATTTGCTGACAATTCCACTGAATGTATTGACGGTTTGCATCATGTCAATTGGTACTCTCAATGGACTACCATACAGGAGAGAAAATTACAAGCACCAGTTCATTCATAAGTAGCTTGAAAAGCTGTCGTGTTGGTGTGTCGCTCGGAAAATAAGTCAGTACAAGTCACACCTGCAAAATATACGTTGCACATGTCTATGTCAATGTACAGCAAATTGATATTGCTGAATACAAATTAAATCTGCAGCATGAAACCAGCTGTTCTGTCTAAACAAATGTTGGTGAATGTTCTTCATTTATTGGTTGTTTTGTTTGGTTTACAGAGACGAGAGAAAATTGAGAGACGGCAGACTGTTTTGGAAACAGAACTTAAGCTTTGTAAGTTTGTACCAATATAAAACTTCTTTACATTGTTGGTTTAGACTAAACTTGCTTTTATTGTTTTTTACCACAGGGGACCCTCATAATGACCCAAATGCTCAAGGAGACGCTTTCAAGACCTTGTTTGTTGCACGAATTGTTAGTATGGTTGGATCAACGTATATTGCAGTCCTTACAATGCGCTGCAGTAGACACATCATTTTTAATATTTAAAATAAAATATTGCTTTTTTATGCAGAACTATGATACTACAGAGTCCAAGCTTCGACGCGAGTTTGAGGTCTATGGCCCCATCAAAAGGGTAGGTCAGCCTGCTCATTTATTAACCTTTGCATCAGCTACAGCTTACATTTTCTTGCCGCTTTACACAGGTTTATTTATAGAATTGTAGGGCCCAGCATGGCCAGACTGAAATTGAACTGTTGATGTTCATATTCACTCAGACCCATAACAGTTCAATAGACACAAATCTCCTGGGAAACGCTTCCCGCAGCAGTATCCATCATGGTGTTTTGTCCTGTGACTTCAAACACCATTGTAAACACAGCTATCATGGCAGACAGGAACGACTATTACGATTTCACAAGTTCAGAAGAGACAATAATTGATGGGAGAGAAAATGTCTTTTTAATTTTCACGCTGTGTAAAAAAGAAAAAGAAGGGATGGTGTCAGTAAGCCATTCTTCCGCTGCATCAGACTTGAAGTGAATAGGGGGAGTTTAGATCTGCCTGAAAAACTGGTATTCTGACTACCTGTGCTAACAATCTTTCTTATCCTTGACAAACACTGGGAACATCAAATCATGGAAGTTTGTGTTCCACATAAACACACCCATAAAATTCAGACCAATCACACCAATAGTGATGGATGGAGGCCCGAAAAGTTCGGCAGGGGTTTTTGATAAGAAGGGGCTGATGACATGAGGCCGAGAGCAAAATGAGGGAATTTTTGCCATACAGCTGTGACAAGAACTGATTTTGGCAATTATTCTTGACCATACAGAGCCCTTTAGCTAGCAGAAGCTCATTATGTTTTCAAATTATAAATTTTCTTGTATTTCTTGTTCCAGATTTATATTGTCTACAACAAGAGGACGGGAAAGCCTCGTGGCTACGCTTTTATTGAGTACGAGCATGAACGAGACATGCACTGTGAGTACCAAACACTGTGTAAGCTCACCCTGTCATACAGCCTATTCTTTGATATACACTGGGGCGTTTACTTGAGTAGTCTTTTTTTCTTCTTTCTTTTTCTTTTTGCTGCTATCCTTTATATTGATTACACTGGTCAGTGATGGCCAGGCCAGCTAAGTTTCTTGAAGCATTGCTTACAGATGAAGAGATTGCATGAAATCCCAATACTTGCTTGGTTTGTGTGTGTGTGGGGGCTTGTTAGATGCTTGTCACTTTTTGACTAAAAACTGGATTTAGATAAAAAGCAGATAATTCAGATCACCAGGGGACATGACAGAATAAAATGTATTTTATCTGTGAACCTGAACATGTTTGCTTGTCAAAGGGTACATTGTCTTTTAACTGTGAGGTGTTGTAGTTCTGTGGAACAGCTGCTCTCCTGGTTTGGACGGGAATGGTAAGCACAAGGTCAAACTGGACACCAAACATTGACGGAAACATTCTTTAAATCCCATCATCTTTTACTGTGAGGCTGTCCGTTTTATCTTTAACTCTGGTCATGGTGAGCTTTTTTTTTTTTGATATTTATTTATTTTTATTTTTTTTAAAATAAGGTTTATCACAGTAGTAAGCTATTGCTGCCCAAATATTTGAATACAAATTTAAATATATTTTCTAGGAGATATGAATACGATCTCTTCAGACAAGTGATGTCATCCAAAGGTTAAGCCATGCTCCTTTACTGGATCAATGCAGAGCCTACAGTGTAGCATATTAAAGAGATATTTTAATCCCTAGTTTGCAGTAGGGCTGTGCAACTTTGCATCCAAACAATTACAAAAATAACATAATTGCCAATAAAAAACTGTTTTAGGTCACTCATTCTATTGGAAGTGCAATAAATGCGTTGTATTTCCAAATTTATTTTTGATTGACCAAAATGTTTTCCCACCAAAGTGAGTTAGCTTAGGTTCTAGTTGCAGTGAGACCAAAAGTCTTGCTGACTCTTTTTTTCTTTTAAATGGCTATAACTGATCTTCTATATTTGCTGGTATATTGAACTCTAAACTGTCTTTTGCTGTCATGATTGTGGATCTAATGATTCTTTGCATTGCTCTGTAAATTGCACTCGGGCAATGTTTGGAGATCCCAATACATTTGAGCAGAGGAACCATTTCAATTAAGCTAAATTTCTGAACAGTTATGTGTCTGTATAAGCTACCATGAAGCCTCTGCGGGGATCTGATAAGGCAGCATATATTTAGCTTTCCACCATTCTCTAGTATTTGTAGAATCAGCTCTCCCAGACCAGAGTTGCTGAACCCACAACTCTGTAGTGATAGTTGGAAGGGAACTGAGGGGGTGGGATGTGGGCCTCAACAGTATATTAACTGTGTGTTGTTCTCATTGCCACTGCAGCCGCCAATCTGTGATGGCTATTGGCCAGAGCTGGCTGGCAGATGATGATGGTTATGATACATCTACACCCTACTACCACAGCTCAGTATATGGTTGGTATAATGGGTTTGTATGATGGGTAAGATTTCTTTCCACCCTCCATCTCCTACATAGGGAAGTGGAGCAAAGTTCAATGGGTAAAGCATCTTTTTGTTGGCCCTAAAGAATTTTTTTTATTCGTTTAATATAATCTGGATTTTAGGCTTTGACCATTGAATGCTCCCCTGTACAGTACTCTGCAAAAACATTTCCCAATGATTTTGCTTTGTGTTAAAGCCACTTCAGGTTTTTGAAAGTTTGTAGTTAGGAAAAATAGGCTGTGTGATTATGGGTAGGCACAGCACAACATTAGAATAAAAATAAGAAATACCCTTTTTTAAGCTGCCTGATCAAGGTGCTGGAATTTAATGTACAGATGCTTGAAGATTGGGCTAAAAACATTCTTTTTTTGTGGGGAAAGCTACTATTGTGTGAGGATTACTTGAACTAGATGTGTTCAGCTTTTTAAAATGACATCAGAGGAAGTGTTAAAACTATATTTTGTACATTCTGTCAGATATGTCAAACCTCTTCATTCACTTGATTTGGAAGTGTTGGCTGCATTTTGGAAATCTGAGTCAAAGTAATGATCTACATTGCCTACGGATAACACAATGAGGCTGCGGTTTTAGTAATAGTGAAGGCAGTTAGAAAAGTCAGCAGTAGAACTGGTTTGCCTTGGTCTTTAAAATTATAAAATTCAGTTTTATTGTAACTGTTCTCACAGAGCACTATGATCTCACTTTTAATATGTTTAAAAATAAAAGCTCTCAGCTGGCAAGTAAAGCAGATTTTGAGTTTTGTTATCTTATTAGACTATAGTTTAAAAAGAGAAGATCTCACAAATCTCCATGCATCATTCATCCTTATTTCCCAGGACACTTAGTGTGTTTGTCTTGTCATCTGACCCTGGCACTTTAGTGTGGCAAACATTTTTGTTTATGCTAGGAAGCAGATAAATTTGCCCCTGAGCTGGCTTTAATAAAATATGCAGATGAGGGGAATTTCTTGATAATTCAGCAACAGCCTACTCATTCATTATTTACTATATTAGGATACATTTCAGGCCCTAGTTCCTCCGGATATAGCTGCCAACATTTCAGTAAAGTCCCTTACTGAATTACTGATGGGATTTTTTTTTCCAAAGAGGTTCCAGATCGGTAAAGGAATCACTTTGCTTTACCACCATCTGAAAGTCAAGTTGGAATCATGTGAAAACAAATATCTTGTTCCTTACGTGTTTGATTCTTTGCCTGTTTTATTCAGAGGGTTTTTTTGTTTTTCTTTTGTGAAGGGTGATATTGCATATTTATCCCATTATTTCTGCAAACAGATGCTCTAATATCAAGACTTTTTTTTTTTTTTTTACCAAGGGTGCTTGTGAATGCTTCATGATTATGATCATCTGATCCCTTATCCAAAAGCCAGAAAACTGAAATTACACAGCTTTTAGAGCAAAATATGTATAAAAAAAACAGAGTCTACATAACATTGTGGATTCAGGGGAGCAGCATGTTGACCTACTTAAATGACAGGCGATTTGAAAAAAAAATCTGAAAAGATTTGAGGCAGTCGGCTTTTGTTAATCTGATGCTAATCAGTGACAGAAATATTTGGTACAGTTCTGTTGCTTCAGTATGCACATAAGCTACACAAACCCAGTGTTTATCTTGTACCTGGATACATGCAGAGTTTTTAATGTGCAGAACTAGATGTACAATGCAAAGTTCTTTAGTGTAACTTTGAAGTGACAATAAGACAGGTTTCACTACCACTGAAATATATTTCGCAACATAAAACTTTCTCATACATCTGCAGTTGAGAAAAAAAGATGGTCCAAACCAAAAACATTCTTTGTGTTTTTGAACAGTAATTGCTTGCTCTGCACTTAACTGAATTGATCACCTGAAATGCCGTCAGGTTGAATGTAAACATTTCTGGTATTGGAGAAAAATCAGCTGAAAGTATATTACATTTCAGGTAATGTAACTTGTGTGCTATATTGAACATGGCATACACTGGATCATGTAAAAATTAACAACTCTGAAATGACTGAAAGCTTTTTCATTCTCGAACATCTTCAGTCACACTCAATTTAAAAAAAGTTTTAAACACTATTGATCATTTTCAGTTGGTTGTATTGTATCATCCATCCATCCATCCATCCATCCATCCATCCATCCATCCATCCATCCACCCACACACACACGCAGATACATACAGATACATAGATAAGTAGTTATACACAAATCCACTATTAGAAAAACTCAACTAGATCTGTGAAAAGTGGTTATTTCCTCTGGCCCAACAGCGAACTGGTGCAGGTTAGCACTACTTTTTCTCACCCAGAGTTTATCTCGGTGGAAACATAAACTAGTGGTAGGTTTTGAGCTCTAGCACCACTTCAGAACTGGAACCAGTTTGGTGGAAAATGCTTCTGAGAGATTTCAAACCACTTCTTAGATGTGTTCTTCAGCAATACACTCAAACACCAAGTCAAGATCTCAACATAATGAGAATAAGTTTAGGAAATGTGTAACGCTGTCACACCTCAACAAAAGTAGGCATCTCATTTGTACTTCTATTGCACACAGTGGTGTTAGACATGTATTTTAGCTATAGGGGGTTTTATTCAGAAAGGGTTTTCATTGGAGTTATGGTAAGCCAACTCCTGATGTAAAGTTAGTCCAGTTTCTCTTTGCTTTCTTTTAGTTTTTCTTCTTTTTGTTTTCCTCAGTTGGTCAGTGTTGTTGGTGACCGTGGGGGTGTGGTAAGACCCCGAAGTCGGGTTGGTTTTTGTCATCGTTTGTGGACACAAACACACAGACACAAGTGGAGTGGAGTGGAGTGGAGGGCAAGGGAGGTGAGGGAAGAAGGGTGAGGGTAAGGGCCCTGGCAGAAATGTTGTCTGAGTGGTGCTGTGGTGCAGAGAACCTTTGGTATGGTTCTGTAAGCTGCCAAGTTTGGTAAGGCCCTCTGACTATGTGCTAGGATTCTTGTTGATGTAAAGATAAATGTCACAAATTTAATTCTCAAGTTAATAAGAGAAGATAAATTTGGAATATTTGGATAAAAAAATTAAAGTTTTTGTATTTTTACTATAGAATTTAGTTTTGATTAACTTAAGCGTATTAAGTAGCTTGTATTATGCTCTGATTTGTCAAAATGAAAGTATCTACATGCAAGTACCACATTGGATGACAAAATGTTTGCAAAATGGCAATATATTGTTATAACTGAATATTATTGGTGAAATGCATTTTGGTTACCTTATTTATCATGTTGTCATCTTATCCCACAAATAGTAACCTGTGTTGACAGTTGCAATTATATAAGCTAAGACTTGATGGAGTTGGATAAATGCATAAACTCGATGCGCTTCTTCTACTGTAGAGGCCCATATCTTTTCCCAGTCTGAATTAAGATAGAAATACATTTTTAATAACACGTAAATGTTGACGATAAGAAAGCTGGTCTCTGGATGTTTTAAACAAAGTCGAAAGTGTAATGTATCAGTGACTCATCTGGTGGAAGGAAGTCTGCTCCCATTATCCTTCGGCTTTTACCCAGAGAGCAGCCATCTTTGCTTCACCTGCTCCTGGTCAGTATAATAATACACTGTATTCTGTTTCTTTTTTCCTCCCTTGGTCACGTTGTTGCTGTTTTTTCCTCCAACCTCACCTTTGTCTTCTCTCTCTTTCCATTTTTCTACAGCTGCCTACAAGCATGCAGACGGAAAGAAGATTGATGGTAGAAGAGTGTTGGTGGATGTGGAAAGAGGACGCACTGTCAAAGGATGGCGTCCTCGCAGGCTAGGTCAGATGGTTTTGTGTCCTAGACTTTCAGGCTTTTCTGCCTAAAATGTTAGTTGCTTGTGTATGTGCCTTTAAGATCTGTACTGGGTGTGGGGAGGCTCATCTTAGTTGATACGTGAAAGGGCTGATAATATGCATGTGATGTTCCTCTGAGCAAATGTAGAGCAGAATTTTCTCTCGACTGCAGAATAGGGCTAAAACAATTGTGATTAATTGATTATTGGAAAAAATCAAGTCAAATAATTTAGTAATCGAATAATTAACTGGAGATTACACATTGTGAAACATTCCATTTGCTGCAAAACCACTACTCTGAAAGCAGATATTAAGCCAAAGCTTTTCAAAATGATATACATTTTGCATGTAAGATGAAAAAATATATATTTTGACTGCAAATATATTTTACCCAGTACTCCTCATGTAGCATTGTTTTAGCTTCAACTGGTTCATATTGTTTTTTTTTTTTTTTAAAAATCTGTTAGGCACCTTTTCCTGTTGAATTATTAATTGGTTAATCAAAAAATAGTCAACAGATTAGCCGTACACTGCTAAAATGGCTGTCTTTATGTGTATAGCATAAAAATGATGGCTCCAACCTTAAAGAATTTGCCTCTCTATCTTGTGTTATTATACAAGAAACTTTCCTTACTGTTATCAGACAGATGTTAAGTGTTAATTACAAAAGCTGTGGGCTGAGTTGAAAGAAGAAGCAAAACAAGTGGTAATCCATGTTTATGCTTTGGCCTGAGGGGGCGCTCCACCTTACTGCCATGTAACAAACAGCATGCAAGCATTGTCAACTTACCCAGTACGGCCAGATTATCTTTCAAGGGTATGGTATGGTCTAGGGTACAAGATATGGTCCAATCCATAGTTTCAAACCTTTTAAATAAACCCGTTTGCTGCTTCTACTCTTTCTAGGAGGAGGATTGGGTGGGACACGGAGAGGTGGAGCTGACGTCAACATCAAGCACTCTGGTCGAGACGATGCGTCACGTTATGATGATCGTTCACTGGGGGCGTGAGTGATTCTTTTCAGAAAGGTTCTGTAGGGTTGAAGAAGGCATTCTTATTGATGGTTTTTGTTTTGTTCTCAATACTCAGTGACCGTGGAGAAAGAAGGGAGCGCAGTCGTGACCGCGATCGTGACAAGGACAGAGAACGGCGGAGGTCCCGGTCCCGTGAACGGCGCCGTCACACTCGGTCCAGGGAGCGAGATAGGGAGAGAGAACGAGGGATTGTGGTGGGAGAAGATGGTGGGAGTAGTAGCCGACGTCGAGAACGAGAACGTGGGGGGGCAGGAGGAGGAGATAGCAGGAGTAGAGAAAGAAGTAGAGACCGGAAGAGGAGGAGTAGGAGCAGGGATCGGAAGAGAGATAGGGAGAGAGGCAAAGGTCTAGATGGGGATGAGGTTGGCCAGGGGGACGGCCCTCCAGAGGGTGGGGAACGTGTGCCAGAGGAGCATGGAGGAGAGGTGGCTGAGGGGGCAGAGGAGCGCAAAGACAGGGACAGAGATAGGGACAGAGACAGAAGGCGGAGCCACAGGGACCGAGACAGGCGTAGGGAACGGGACAGGGACAGGGACAGGGAGCACAAGAGGGAACGTGGGGAGAGGGACAGGGGTGAACGGAGAGAGGAACGCCATGCCCCCACACGAGATGACATTGGCCCCCAAGACGAAATGTGTAACGAGGATGATGGTGCGCCGGCCAACATGGAGGAGTACAGTCAGGACGGAATGATGGATCAGCAGTCCTTCCAATCAGCAGAGGATTATGGTTCTGGTGAGAACGGCTACAAGATGGAGGGACAAGGAGATGAATATTGAGCAGTTCCTCCATCAGGACCCCATCACTTCCACACAAGTCATTTTCTAGTGTGCTTCTCCTCAACCCCTGACTTTCAGCTCTTTATCTTTTCAGGGCCTCCTGTAATTGAATTGTCTGGCTAGCTTTTCTGTCAGTATGTTTCATGTACAGTGAACACATTTAAATTTGATCTCAGTCAAACAGTTATTCTTCATTGCCCAACTTATCTGTCCCATTAAATGTAATTACAGGGAGGAGAGGGGAATGAAGTGGAGTGGAAGTGGGAAGGGGTCCCAGCTAATGTTCATTTGACTTGGTTGGAAATTTAAAGCAGAAAAATTGGACTTAAATTAGTTTGCATTAGTCATTCTGTTTAAAAAAAATTGTTGCAGGTGTGTTAGATAATGTGCTCATTTTGACCCAACTAATATGTAATTTGGAAACTGGTATAACATTGAAACAACGGGGAGGCTGTTGTCTTATCTAATTTTTTATTTTATTTGATCTGCTGTTTCTAGATTTGGAGGATCATTTTAATAAAGATGTGGCTTTACAACAGAAGTGGTCTGTATTGCTCATTTATATCTCTAGTTGAAACAGGCCCTTTTTTTAGACATTGCTTCAGCATAAAAAACTTGGCATGTAGTGATTAAGGCCCAACACAACTGAATGAGGATCATTTAGCTGTTCTTTTGCAAAACTTTCCATAAACTAATAACCTCCTTTGGGGAAAACTTCTATGATTTGAATTTACTCAATCTGGTTGTTCTCTACTTTCTGCTGAAAAGTGTGGAAGCTCATTGTACTGGCAAAAATGTTTTTAATGCTTTAACTATTTGATTGGTGGAACCTTAACTTTCTGCTGACCATCTGCCCTACTGCTGTACCCATCGAAAGGTAGACTGCTTGTCAGGAAGCTATTGAATCACATTGATTTCAAATGGCTTTGTCTGCCTTTGAATACATTCTCCAGCCTTTTCTATCAGTTTTCCACCAGCCATTAAAAATATTCAAAATTTTGCTTATGGTGTTGCGTCCAAGCAATCATTATTGTGGCATTTTTTATGTCTTTTGAAAATGTTGATCTGCTGTCTGTGTTGATGAAGCTCATAGGATTTTAGGGGCAATTGCATGGTCCAGTGGCAGCCTTGTAACAACTACAAGCTCTATATTTCATCTATATGATAAGCCAAAACAATGTAGAAATTGGAATAAAAGGACAAGTGGTTTAAAAAATTCTCTTTCCAAATATTAAAGTGTGGTGTGCATTCAGCATTGTCTTCTGTACTCAGATGCTCATAAATGAAATTTCCTTACAAGACTGAGATTAGACGAAGAGCTTCAGAACATTACGTTTCAAGTCTTTACAGAACTCCAACAAGTCTCCCCCCTATTTTCACAATCATCATTTATGTGAACTGAGCAGTGTCACTGCTGATGAAAAGCATCCACACAATCATACTGCCGCCACTGTGTCACTGAGACTGTTTAAGGGTTGATTTTTGTACTTGCACAGCAATTTCTACAGCTAAAGTTGGCTATCCTCTGATCACAGCACCTTCTTCTACCTGTTTTCTGTATACCCTACACCAGTGGTCTCAAGCTGCAGGCCTCAAAGGTCAGAATCCTGCAACTTATGACAAAGCAAATGATAAGGCAGAACTAAATTACACATATCTGTTCTATATACTTAAATGTCAAAATTGCTTCAATAACATGCAATTTTTGTGATAACTTTTAAAAAACAGACAGCGATGGTGGCTTACGTCATATGTGTGTACATTAAAGTGGCATGTTTAATGGTAAGTGTCTCCTTAGCACTTTAATGATAAGTGTTCATTATCAGAGCTCTGCTAATGACCTAAAATTTGAGCCAGGTGTGCTGAACCAGAGACATCTAAAAGGTACAGGACCTGCACCTCATAAATGAAAGACCACTGACTTATGCTTAGTGTCTTCAGTTGGTAGAAAAAATGTGCCAGTACCACCATTATGTCATACAAATGTGAAATGGAAACATGGCTGATATTTTATATAGATTTGTTGATCGAACAAACCCAGAACAAAGAACAAACCCAGTTCTAAATCAAATCCATGACTCAAATTCAAAGTGCCATGGAAACACTTTTAGTATCTCATGATGGACATGACAAATATAACATTGAGAAAATAGAAGGTTTATCAATAAACTAATTGATAACTCTGGTTGCAACAAACTTTTGCCACTAGCATTCATCTACTCACAGTAAAGGAGGGGTAACTTTGCTTCAATCCCCTGCACTTCTCTGAAATTGGTTTATAATTTATCTTAGCGTTTTCAATTGCCAAGTGAAACAATGTATAAAATAAAAAACATATGTGAACACTGATATACTAATCTACTTTGTTGTGGAGAATTAGCTTTTTCTAATATGCATTTTCATGTTTTTCTTGTTTATAGTCAAAAATTCAATGCAGGTCCCTGTGTTTGTGTGACAGGAATTTTTTTACTTTTAAATTTACTGTCTAAAAAAAGATCCTACCAAGGACTGGGTTTGCAAATTACCCTGTGGCTAACAAAGGTTGCTCTGTTTTTCAAATGTAACACTGTTTAATGTGCTGTCCTTGATTAAATAAATTTGAACTGACTAGATGTATAGTAAATTAATCTAATTATATTTTGACTAGACAAAATGCCTATTTAAGATATCTTTAATTACATTCTGATATATGTTGTAAGATATTACAACATATATGGATGGAGTCTTCTATTCAAAATGCAATTTTGAATACATACATTTCAGATACATTCAAAATATATCTGAAAATATGTTTCAGATATCTACAATTAAACGATAAGGTTGAGCTATCTTGCTTTTTGTTCTGTTTAGTCATAGTTCTAATTAAAGATATCTTAAATACATTTTTTAGATTGTAGCTAGATAGATTTGACTAGTGCAAATTAATTTGCAGATTTTGTGAACGCAAATATTGATGAGGTAAAACTAAATTAGACATACCTGGAATTATAACTAGTGACTAGTGAAAATTCCTTTTAAGATATCTATCAGTGAGCTAGAGATATCTTCAATTAGACAACTTTTCTATTTGAGATATCTTGCATTAACATTCTGACTGGTCAAAATGACATTATTAATGAATTACTTTAGTCAAAACATCACAGATATACATAGCATTTTGAATTTTCAATTTTAAAGAATGAAAATTATAAAAAATGTATGAAAGAATTTCTGAAAATGCTCAATTTTCAACTTGGGAATATTTCAAAGAATGTTGTGCAGGACACTCAAAATTCTACAGGCAAAACTTTGGACAGCTGAGTGGTAGCACAAGAGGAGCTTATGCGCATTTTTTAATTCAGACATTTAAAATTGTAATTTTGATTAACTATAATTACGTTCGACAAATCTTAAATTGTATTTACTGATGTGTATAGCAGGCCGTTTTAACATAAACTCGCTTTTGTCTAACTATCCGTACTTAAATTGCCTTTAAGAAAAATGCCCTGTAATTAGACAAAACTACATTTTGACTAACCGGAATGGTAATTTAAGATATCTGCATTTACATTCTGACTAGTAAGAATAATAATTTAAGATATCTTCAATTACATTTTCACGAGTCACAATTTCTTTCAAGATATCTCAAATGACGTCACCGGATCTGTCATTTGACGGGACACAAATCCGTATTACAATTTAAGATATATTGAACGTAATTATGACTAGTTAAACTTACATTTTTAGATATTTGAATTAAGAATTGCGGGCGTGGAAGTCTCTTTGTTCTGTCCAAACAGTTGCCTGCAGAATTTTATACTTCCTGCACAAAATTGTCAGTAAATGCCACAATGTAGAAACAGCTCGACAATGTTGGATATGCGTAGATTGCAAAACGTCATGGACTAACACTGCTTTGGTTTAGCTAAGTACGAGGGATGTATTTCCTACGCCCGAACAGCCAGTACGGGGTCTATTTTTTATTACGTATATGTTAAAACAGTCTTTAAAACTTAAAAGTGCTTCTGTCAACCTTTTTTCAAGTTGAAAATTTAGCCATTTCAAATACTTTCTTTTTTCATTATTTCATTGAACTTTCAAAATGCTACGTAAGACAGTGACGTTTTCACTATATAGAGTCAAAACGTCAGTAATCAATAATGTCATTCTAGTAAAAACGTTTATTTAAGATATCTTAAATAGAAAATATGTTTTATATCTAAGATAGATATAAATCTTATTAGATATCTCTAATTCATTTGGAGATGTCTGGAAAGAAATTTTGACTAGTCAAAATTACAATTCAAGATATCTCTAATTTAGTTTTGACTAGTCATTATTAAATATTAATTTAATTTTAGCTAGTCAAAACTACATATCTCCTATCCAAGAATACATTTAAGATATCTTCAATTAGAATTATGACTAGTCAAAACTAAATTACAGATATCTTTAACTTATTTTATGACTGGTCATAAGTTAATTGTAGATTATTTGAAATGTGTGTTTCAGATAGTCAGTTATAGTGGCACATATTGTGGATGTCATTCTAGATAGACAAAATGCATTTTTAGATATTTAGCATGTACGCATAATCAGTGGAAACAGGGTTTATGTTAAGAAGGCCTGCCATATGCCACTTTACACAGGCTCACTTAAAGAATTGCCTTTAAAACGTTGCCACGTAAATGTCTCGCTTTCCTTTCGCTAAATGACTTGAAGGTAAGTCACTTTGTTTATGAGAAACGTGGCAAAAATGTTGAACAGTTTAAACAGTGTAAATACTTGTGCAACATTTAAAAAACAAATAATGTTGCAGCGAAAAGTCTCTTACGGCTGCTGAACACCATCCAATCAGACTGAGTCTCCCTTGAGGATGCTACTGCTCTTCAGACAGTGAAGGCTGAACCTGGTGCGTGAGGTGCGTGATTCAGCTCCCGGAAACGGTTTATGTAGTTCTCCGAAAAGATGGAGCACCTATCGTTCTGAGACGTATATTCTTTTAAGCAGGCGAGCAGCTCAGAGGCGAAGGATCTCAGAATGATGTCCTCTTTCTATCATCCGACCAAGGAGGCTGAGATGGCGGCCATGACGGAGCCACTCTGCTTAGAACGAGGTATGATTCCAAGGAGTGTACCATTCATCGGACAGCTAGCGTCTTCTCTTATCAAAAACCTTTAGATAATATGGGTTTTTAAAATGAAACATCATCTTCCTCCTGTGTTCATGTCCATATTCACACTTGATGTCTTTTAAAGCCACAAGCTTCAGAACGAGTTCATACTTCATTATAGGCCTTTAATTGACCCACTTACTGTTTCTGATTATTTCTCCCTTTGATTCATCTTTTTCATTTGTTCATCCAGGAAACAGAATCATTTTACTACCGTTTACAGAGGGTCTGCTTTATATCCTATGTTGGGGGATGCAAATACTACTTGTAAAATGCATACAGCTACAATGACAATTGAAATACATATTTATCTACTGATTACAATTCTGAAAGTCTGTTAATGTGTTAAGATGTTTATTTCTATTATCAATTTTATTATTTTTATTTTCAAATCATTTCTCCGTCTATATTATTACTAATAATAATATTTAATATTTATTAATAATTTCAATTTGTTATTAATGGAAAATAAATATTTATTTATATTGTCTTAGCAACATGACAGGTTGCTAAGAGACGAGTCGACACACAAGTAAGTCGGGGTAGCAGCGATGTCAGGGAAGGCCTCACCTGTCATCATGGAAGAATAATAAGATAATTTGTATAAGATAATTTATATTGGTATTTTTGCCCTGTGGTTTGTACTATAAAGTATTTATTTTTTTATTTAGCTTAACCAATTTTAACTATCGCTTCAAAATTGCTGAAGTTTTGCAATTTCTCATTCAAATGCTTGGAAGCGCAGCTGATGAGGGTTCCCTCAAGGCTGCTTCCTTTCCCCTCTTCTTTACATTTTGTACACGGATGACTGTCGCAGCCGACATGACAACAGGTTAATATTAAAATTAGCTGATGACTCAGTGATAGTTAGTCTTCTACATGATGATGAACATGATGCCCATGTCCCTGTAGTCGATGAATTTGTTGACTGGTGTGATAAAGCTTTTCTTTCATTAAATGTACAGAAAACAAAGGACATGTGCATTGATTTTAGACAGAAACCCCATAACACAAATCAAACATTAATTAAAGGTCAGACAGCGGAGATAGTAGAGAACTACAAATATCTTAGGACTATTTTGGATAATAACTTAAAATTTACCTGCCATTCAGAAAACCTACAAAATAGGGCCAGCAAAGATTATTTTGTCTATGGAGGCTCACAAAGTTTCAAGTTGATAAGTCATTGATATTGATAGATCATATATTGAATCTGTGTTGACTTTTGCTCCCCTCTGTTGGTTTGGAAGTCTTAGTTTTAGGTCAAAAAATGCCCTTAGCAGAGTAATACATACTATCAATAAGATCTTAAGAGTTGAACAATGCTCACTTACAGAACTGTGTAAAAAACAAATTAGGAAAACTAAAGCCATTATTGCTGATTCTTCCCATCCTACATGCTGAGTTCCAGTTTCTGCCTTCTGGCATCAGGCTCAAACTTCTTAGTATAAAAAGTTACAGGTACAAGCACTCTTTTCCTACAGCCATATCTCTTTTTAATGCAGGACAAGATAAGGGGACTTGCACCTGATTTAGTGTTTGTAGCAACTGTCAATGAAATACACTGCTGTACTCTTCCCAATTTGTATTCTTGACTTGTATTTCATGTCCTTTTGGTTTGTTTTGTTGTTTTTTATTTTTTAATCTTTAATACTTTTTCTTTTGGTTATATACATTAATTGCCCATTTGGGATACGAATAAATCTGAATCTGATTCAGCTTGAGCTGAGCCTCACCTTGGATTGCGCAACCTCTCGCTAATTGCGTTGGCAGCCATTCAATGGGAGCATGTTCCTGTCTGTATGTCGCCAATAAAATGGTTAAAAAACCCATTTAATATATGAACTGATTTTCAATAATTTAGTTTATGTATATGCTGTACAGTGTTTTTTGTTACCAACTTTGTGTGTAACATGATTCGTGTGCTGAGGAGCGATTGTAACGGATTCGAGGTGAGGGAAACAGTTTTCCTGCCTCATGCAGGGGTCGCTCATGATCCCAGACATTGATCTTGTGACTCCACGTCTGCAGAGTGAGAGTGACAGTGAGCTAGCCATACAGTAAATACGTGAAATGCAGGCATAGATTAATTGTTTTCTTCTCTCTTTCGACGTCAACGTGGATGACTACATTTCTACACAAACAGTTTTCTAAAGTGGACTTTCAATCAAAGCAGGCGTTATGACTCCGACAAGCCAAAGGGCAGTAAACAACAACCAGAATGAAGTTAACAATATTTATTGTTACACAGATAAAATGGTTTCCCGTTAACTTTATCCATTCGTTGTCAATCCAATAATGTTCAACCCGAATTTAAACACCACTTCAGGCCAACAAACTCGCATAAACAACTACAATGTTTACTGCAAACTTAAGATGCACTTGATTCACTGTAAAATTATCACATGCTTTTAAATTATCACTAACTCAAGATCACACCAAACACACAGCCCCAAAGCATGATGGAACCTCCACCACATTTTACAGTAGGCAGCAAGTGTTTTTCTTGGAATGCTGTGTTTTTTTGTCACCGTGCATAATGCCTTTTTTATGACCAAACAATTCAATCTTTGTTTCATCAGACCACAGGACCTTATCCCAAAATTAAGCTGGCTTGTCCAAATATGCTTTTGCATACCTCAAGCGACTCTGTTTGTGGCATGCTTGCAGAAAAGGCTTCTGTTGCATCACTTTCCCATACAGCTTCTTGTGCAAAGTGTGCTGAATTATTGAATGATGCACAGTGACACCATCTGCAGCAAGAAGATGCTGCAGGTTTTTGGAGGTGGTCTGTGGGTTGTCTTTGACAGTTCTCACCATTCTTCTGCTCTGCCTCTGATATTTTTCTTGGCCTGCCACTTCTGGGCTTACCAAGAACTGCCCCCATATGTTCCTCACAGTGGAAACTGACAGTTTAAATCTCTTAGACAACTTTTTGTATCCTTCCCCTAAACAACTATGTTGAACAATCTTTGTTTAATTAAGATTAATAGGGGTGCCACTTTTTCATATACATACAGTACAGACCAAAAGTTTGGACGCACCTTTTAATTCAATGAGTTTCCTTTATTTTCATGACTATTGACATTGTAGATTCACACTGAAGGCATCAAAACTATGAATAACACATGTGGAAATATGCACTAAACAAAAAAGTGTAAAACAACTGAAAATAGCCCTTATATTCTAGTTTCTTCAAAGTAGCAACCTTTTGCTGTGATTACTGCTTTGCACACACTCTGCATTTTCTCTATGAGTTTCAAGAGGTAGTCACCTGAAATGGTTTTCACTTCATAGGTGTGCCCTGTCAGGTTAATAAGTGGGATTTCTTGCCTTACAAATAGTCATGAAAATAAAGAAAACCCATTGAATTAGAAGGTGTGTCCAAACTTTTGGTCTGTATATATATATATATATATATATATATATATATATATATATATATATATATATATATATATATATATATATATATATATATATATATATATATATATATATGTACATGGCTGTGGATCTCAGCCATGGAGCTCCACCGTGTTTTGTATTTCCAACTATGCTAAAAGGTGCAACAATGAGTTTAAACTTTAAATGAGTTGATTCTCATGGTTGGCTCTGGATATTTCTGAGATATTTTTGGCTTCAAATCGCTGTGTTTGATAACAGTAATTAATAAATCAGCCTGTGTTTGGATGTACTCACCACTTGAAGCTGGCTTTCAAAGCGTGATCTGGAGATTAATCGTTTCTAATTTTTTGTGTACCTGTTCTGATGCTTTAAAATTAACATCCATATTTTGACAGCTCCCTGCTTCTTGTTCATCCAAGGAAGCCTACCCCAACTCATCAGTTTTTACCCAAAGCGCAGGATCGCAGTCCAGATTATCCATGGTCATTGTTGCACCTGGTGAAGAAGTTCGCCCTTCCTGTAACCAGTGTTGTATAAAGTACTGAAATCTCAGAGTCAAGTAAAAGTATAAGTACCTCTCCAAAATATGACTTTGGTAAAAGTCCAAGTCACTGACTGAAATGTTACTTGAGTTAAAGTCTTAAAGTATCTGAAACTTCTTGTACTTAAGTATGGAAATTACTGTAAAAATGGATGTACTCAAGTAATGTAATGAAAAGTACAAGTAAAAAGTAAAACAAAGCAAATGCAGTTTGAATGACATTTTTTATATTTTGGTAAACTTGTCAAATACACTTAAAATAATGTACCCAACCAAGTGCAGGCAAAATTAAACCTGCTAATAGATATACCTGCAGGCATCATTTAGTTAAGAAAATTAGGTGCTTTACCTATAGCACAAGGTTAACTTAACCTGCTTTACAACTGAACCAGCTTCTTAGTATACCCTCCAGGACAGAAAATACAAAGTTTTTGTAAGCCTTAAGTTTTCCCTTCAAGTAAGGTCAGTGCTGAAAATGAGAAAAATAAATAGTACAGAAAATGCGGCCAACATGAAGAAAAAGAGCTGTTACGATTACTCTACTTCACAAATCAGTGAATCAGTCAATGCTACAGTCAGTAGGTGGTGCACACAACTGGTCATTATGCAAAAGAAAAAAAGAATTGGGAGGTAAATGCAGCTTATTGGCATCTGTAAACCTGGTTTTGAACTTGCATGCCTTTCCTATATTCGTTAAATTTAGTCTAAATTGCTATCGCTATGGCTTCTGTCCCCCCTTGAACAGAGGAGTCTAGGTAGCCTGATACAGTCAACATTAGGCCTAAGCTAAATACACCACGTGTGGAACTGAAACAATGCCAAACAAAGTTCATTTATGGTCAACGTTTCACAATACAGTAGTGCCTAGTGACCAAGCTATAGTTACTGAAACAGGAGGATTATAACCATTTCATAAAACGTTACCTCGATGTGTTTCTTCAAGTTGGACGGGGAGTTTTTGTAAGATAGAATTTCCACATCTTCGGGCAGGAATAACATACACTGCATGCGGTACGACGAATCTTTAACGCCCACGAAAGAGTATATTGTGTTTAAATAAGGCCATGGGCTCTCATCACCAGCTGGTGGTTCCCCTGGAGCCGTGTCCGACTTAGTTGCAGTCGTTGTGGTCTCCGTCTCCTCCTCCATGTGGCTGCTGCTGATTGCGAGACTTGCTTTGTGTTTAATGGGAGAAGCAAAACAGGTGTATCCTATTGGAGGTGATGAACAAGCCCAGGCAAGTAGGCTACGGACTTTGTTTGGTAGCCTACTTGCTACTTGCTAATCAGTAGGTGGGGTCAAAACACTTTGTTTCTCTCTCTCGCTTTTTTGTAACGAGTAACTAAACCACACATTGAAAATGTATCGGAGTAAAAGTACGCAATTAAGTTCGGAAATATAGTGAAGTAAAAGTGAAAGTCATCAAAAATTTTCATACTCGAGGAAAGTATGAAGTACTCCAAAATATACTTAAGTAAAGTAGTGAAGTATTTTTACTTCGTTACTATACAACACTGCCTGTAACACCTCAGGCACCAGATCAGACACAGCTCCAGGTTCTAGTGGGACTGTAGAGCTGCTGTAGCAAGACTAATGTTTTGAGAAACTGAGAGGGATGATGGTTCTGTCCTATGTCCAATATGAGGTTTAAAAAAATCCTGTTGGCTCAGATATTTTCTTCATCACTTCTCTGTCACGCTCTTCTTTTTCTTTCATTCCTGCGCTCCGCTGTCATACTTTCTGTTGTCCACCATCATGAGAAATCACTCCCTGATGCCCCTTCCCAAAGCGTAAGACGCGTCAAACTTAGACCAATAATAATCAAGCATTCATGATGAAACAAATCAGGCAGTTTTTCAAGAACACTGCCAAAATCATCAAAATCAGCCAGTGATAAAATTAAGCCACTCTGACCTTATTCATTCACAAAAATACAAAGCATCTTTAGGGGCCCCCACATTGCTGGGGCCATAGGCTGCAGCTCCAGTAAGCCCATGCTAAAAGAATAAAAAAAGCCAAGATAAAGGTTTGTTTTAATGTGCCTAGATAATGTAATGAAATGTAAAAAAATTGTAAAGCTGTTCATAGAAAATTAGCTTGATAGCAACCTGGAATGGTCCAGTTCAACAGCCAAACATTTATGCTAGGGTGTTTGTGTTTGTGTGAAACTGAGTTTAAACTTTAAATGAGTTGATTCTCATGGTTGACTCTGGATATTTCTGAGATATTTTTGGCTTCAAACCACCTTGTTTGATAACAATAATTAAAACTTCTCAATGTCTGACATTGTCTAGCAAAACATTTTTAAGTCAGGTTTACATGGCTGCTACATCGATGAGCTACTCTATGCTGTAGTTGGAGATATGTTGTTTGCTGCAGAGGATAATCATTTTGTGGTTAAAACAAACAGTATTTTTACATCAACTTCTAAGTTATGTGAAATTTCTGTTAAAATGATTTGAAGGCTCAGAATCAGTCCAGTACCAATCAACATTCTGAGGGGAGAAAGACTCACCTGGTATAAATTACATTTTTAGGTATTGTAGTAACGCTTAAGAGAAATTTATTTAATCAAAGAATGTCATGAATATGTGTGTATGTATTCCATCTTAGGTTTGGCTACACTGATTGCAGTTTTCTGGCCGATCTCTGGTTACCAATCTTTAAAAAACCTGACCTGCTGATTTTGATTTTGACTGATATGAAACTTTTTGCCTGAAATGTTGCTAAATATAGCAAGAAAGTCGGTGAGTTGGCAACAGTGTTAACTGCAAATGTGCAAACCTGACCTGGTGGGCCGGTCTGTCAGTCACACCTCTCACTGGGTTCAGGTGAGCTGAGCCACAACAGGCGGCTCAGCTAACATAAGAATGTGTGGATTTCACACTGAAAAATATAGTTTCTTAAACTCTTTGACCCTTTATTCATACAGTGAAGATGAGTCCATCAAACATTGTAATGATACAGGAGCAAGTTTTAAGAAAAGAGAAATCTGACTGAGTGAACCTTCACTAACAGCTGTATATGTTTTTTTCAGTAACCCAGGCTTGTCTTTCAGATGTGTGCAGGGTGATTGAGCTGCTGGACCGGCTGCAGAGAACCGGGGAGTTGCCGCCTCCCAAACTGCAGGCCCTACAGAGAGTTCTGCAAAGCAAATTCTGTGCTGCCATCAGGGAGGTACACTTGATGAATGTGTAGGCTCATGTAATATGGTCTGACCTTAAAGCTTTTATTTATTTTGTCTGAGTTCAAACTACAAACTTCAATGCATTGGGGAAGGGGGCTTAACATATTTGTAAAGTCAAAAGAGAAGAATACAAGGTTAAAAAAAAATCAAAATGTAAAAAGTGTGGCTTGCGTTTACATTCATTCCTCCTGCTCTTTGCTTAACTTCCTGTCTTTTTCAACATTTGCAAACTGGAATCTTTGTTCAGTATGCTTTTTAAATAATCTTAACTTCTAGAATTGCGCTTCTGAAGGTGCCAGTGTATTGGAGTAGTAGCTCTGTTGCTTTCATTCTGAATTTTCTTTTCTTTAAACTTTAACTCCTTCGTTTCTGGTAGAAAAACATTTTGTGGATCATTATTTGATTATTTTCTCTTGTCATCCTTGTGTAGCTGGAAGGATGTTTGCTTTTTTTTTTTTTTAGATTTGGCCATCCATAATCATAACAAAGTAGTATGGGAAGCACGAGAGCATGAACATGTTACCTGCCCAGTGTCATGCTGAATGCCCCATCCTGTCAGGTCTTAAACCTGCTGGCTGTATCAAAACCACTGAGGCACAGTTGATTTTTTACATATTTTTTATAAAAACTCCTTGTTAAGAGGCGACCTGTAATGAAGAAAACTGTGAGAAGATGGTCACAAAAAGCAGAAGAAGTTATGCAGAGATGTTTTGAGGTTTTGGACTGGGATATTGCGTGCAGGTCACATGGAGAGGACATCAATGCAATACTTGTGTGTGTGACTGACTATAAACGTCTGTGTGAAAAGCACTATCCTCACCAAAACAGAGAAATGCTTCCCTAATAAACTCGAGCTCACCGGTGATCTCAAAGAGGAGAGAAACAGGGAGTTATTGAGGAATATGTAGAAGCAGGTCAAAGTCAAAATTAAAGACAGCAAGAAGAAGTACAACAATAATCAGGTTCCAAATTAGTATACAAGTGATATTTTCTTAAATGGTCAATCCAAATGATGATCAGTATAATTTTCAAGTCATGAACTATTACAGTACAGTATAAATGAAATTTTACTGAACAAAGCTCCCCATGAGAACAGTATTTTTTTCAAAAATAAAAAACTCAAAAGGCACTGTTCCAAATTATTATGCACAGCAGATTTTCTAAACATTTTATGGATTATAAAGAACTGTAAATGGTCATTCTTTGAATGTGCAGCATTAAGTGGTCACATGTACTAAAATCAAAAGTTATTTTAACAGACCGAGTTAGACCCCTTCTTTGATATCACCTGCACAATTTTTGCATCCTTTGAACTTGTGAGTTTGTGGATAGTTTCTGCTTGAATTTCTTTGTAGGATGTCAGAATACATCCTACAAAGGATGTAGGAAGCAACAGAGCTGCTGTTTTGATATGAACTGCATTCCACCCTCAGATCTTCTGCTTGAGGAAACTCCAAATATTCTCAATAGGGTTGAGGTCAGAGGAAGATGGTGACCACACCATGAGTTTCTCCCCTTTCATGCCTATAGCAGCCAATGACACAGTGGTATTCCTTGCAGCATGAGATGGTGCATTGTCATGCATGAAGATGATTTTGCTACGGACGGTACGGCTCTTCTTTTTGAACCATGAAAGAAAGTGATCAGTCAGAAAGTTCATATCCTTTGCAGAGGTCATTTTCACATCTTCAGGGACTCTGAAGGGGCCAACTAGCTCTCTTCCCATGATTTCAGCCCAAAAGAATTACTCCACCACCTCCTTGCTGACGTCACAACTGTGTTGGGATGTGGTGGCTATCCACCACCAATCCACTACTGCGTCCATCTGGACCATCCAGGGTTGCACAGCAGTCATCAGTGAACAAGTCTGTTTGAAAATTAATCTTCATGTACGGCTGGGTCCACTGCGACCATTTCTGCTTGTGCACACTGGTTAGGGGTGGCCAAATAGTAGGTTCATGCACTGCAAGGCTGAAGCCTTGGACATGCCCCAAATTCTGATGGCCTGTGCAAAGAAGCTGTGGGATTCTGTAGCACTTCTTAAACACTGGAACCAAGAGATGACTACAGTGTTGAGGAAGAGATCCTGCCTGGTTTTGGTACCAAAGAAATCTCACCCATGAGTCATTAACGACACTGGACCAGATGACATATATAGCATGACATACCAGATTATGAAATTCCTGTTGGCCCACCTGAGTAAGCATAAAAGCACATATGAGAACCCCCAGCAAGTGACAGGGGAATTTCCATTTGAATACTGAATTGGAATTAAAGATGCCATGGTATACCTGGCACTGTGATGGACTGGCGACCTGTCCAGGGTGTAACCCACCTCTTGCCCGTGTCGTAAAAACTGGCATAGGGTTGTGAGATCTTTCCAGGTACACGCAGAAAACAGAGCATAAAGGCTTGAGAGAAATAAGTAATCTTGGAGTTTGATTTAAGTATAATTAAACATAAAACATATAAACACTGAATGATTTTCTGAAATGTATTTTTGTATTTTAATCTGTAATGCTTATACAAACATGATGATTATGATTGATAATTATGTATGTGATTTACAGTCATGATTAATAATTGATAATGGATTATAGGAATGTGTTGATTTAACATCATACTTAAAGTTATTATGAATGTAAACGATAAAATGATTGTGTTAATGATTTATAATGAATTAACAGAAATGTGTTGATTTAAAAAGATGGAATTAAAGTAATAAGTGAGGTCCTGTTCCCAGGCTGTGTCGCAATAGGCAAGCTGAGCAGAGCAGAGAAGCAGGAGAATTTTGGGGAAGTACAATTGCGAAAGTCGTCAGATGGCCTTGCAAAAAGGGGAAGTTCACATAATGTTTGGCGCTGTGAGTCACGCAAGGGCTGATGGTTGGGAAAGGTTGGGACTTTCCACAGACTCATCGAACGTTCAAGAAGTCACGTACACCATCTCCCCCATACACAACAATGGGCTGAGATAGTATAAAAGACGGCAGAAAGAGGAAGAAACCGCTCTTAGTCCGCAGCGCCAAGACGAATCAACAAGAGGATGCAGAGGAAACATCAGCAGAGGACCGCACCCTAGAGCCACGGGGAAGTTGAGACTTCGCGCTGCCAAGAAGGGACAAGATCCATCAGCCCCCAGCCCCGGCTCCTGATTCTACCGCCGACTCTGCCTCAACCCAACGATCTCAAACCAACCGCAACGGACTTGGAGAAAAGACAAAGATCCCGGGAGGGATGAAGAATTGGATGTTCAAAGGACAAGGACCAATTCAGCTTTGCTTCTATTCTAAAGAGGATTTTACTACACAAAGACAAAGATTCTGAACCAAGGAATTAAAGACTTCTGTTGCCAAGATCAACTGCCATCTTGAACTGCTCCCCAAAAGCCTCTCTCAGTTTACTAGTGACACAGGTCAGGGAAGGGAGTTAGGATGAAATGTTTGGTTTATGTTGATTTTATTATTTTAAATTAGAAATGTAATCTCTAATAATTAATCTGTATGTCACTTATCCCTGCTAAAGCTTGCTTAATAAAATATATCTTTTTAAAATTTTGTAGAGGTTGGTGGACATTGAAATTAATTGGGTCATTGGTTATTTTAGTTTCTCCAATTAAAGTAAAATTAGTGTACATGATTCCAGTAATGTGGTGGCTTCGGACTTTCCTTTAGTGAGTATAAAAATAACGACCCTGGGACTTGAATCTAAGTCACTAAATCTAATCTAGCCGTTTCCAAGTGCAGGTTATTTAAGAGAGGGGGCTACCATTAACAGAAGTGGTTGTTGGGAATTCGCAGCTGTGAGGGCTACTCAGTTGACTGTTCCTTAACTGTAGAGGGTCGTAACTTCTGGATCGAAGGTAGTTAGAGCTAGACAAGCCTCTCTCGCCACCAGTTAAACAGGTTATCTCTCATAACCTGAATATCTCTAAGACCTGGTTCTGGACCTGTTAGACAGAGAACTGGTCAGTAGTCAGCTCAGAGGAGTTGTGAGGAGTGGGCGGGGCTGACTATTGCTAGAGTAACGAACACCCGTTAACTGCTGGAGATAGGCACCAGCACCCCTGGCAACCCCACTAGGAATAAGCATGTATGATAATGGATGAATTGATGGATCATACACATGTTTAACCAACCTTCTCTCATCTGGTCAAAGGAGGCAGCACTGTGAGAATCATGTTCTCCAGTGCATTTAATGCAATTCAGTCTAATTTGCTTTGTCAAAACTCAAGGTAATCAGGTGACAAAAAGACCGCAGCTTGAGCGACTGAAGGATTGTGTGTCTAACCAGGTGGTCAGCAGAACAGGAGCACTACAGAGAAGTGTACTCATTTTCACTTTGTCTACTTCAGACTTCCAGAACCTAAAATAATATGAGTTACAACATTTAATTTTCTTTTGGGATTAATAAAGTATTTTTGAATATGAACTGAACTTGAAGTTAGATTTGGCTTAAATGTCATGTGATAAAAATTTGTCAATCTAAGAAAGTCAAACCAACTGCATTAAGTTGTTAATTGAAAAGGACCCATAGAATACAAATCCAAGCCACTTTCTGCCAGAGGCCTTTTCTTGTTAAGGTGCTGTCCCAACATGAAGATTGCTGCAAAGTCAGTGATTCAATGCAATCTGCTGCGTTTTATTTTTATTTTTTTAACTAAGGTCGATTGCAGTGTTTTATACCTAGTATACAGCACAGCTATGTATTGATGACTGTATTGAATTAATTATATATTAATTGACTGCAAAGTGCTAAAGAAGTTATTTATGAATTAATTTGGAAAGAAAAAGTACCAACCACAAATTCACTGCCTTCCACTTAGTAATTCTGCACTTTTCACATAAAGTCCCAAGAAAATCCCATGTTTACAGCTATTATAGTACAAAATGAAATTTGTGAATGCTTCCACAAAGCACTCTGCATGTATCCTTCACATTTTACCATGTTCTTTTTTAATTTTCTTTTGTCGTTTTTTTTAGGTATATGAGCAGCTATATGACACACTGGATATTGCCGGAGGTCCAGAGGTCCGAGCCCAAGCAACAGCCAAGGTATTGTCAACACAATCCACACAATACCCTATTGTTTATATACATAAATTATGAAAATCAGACATTGCTTTTGAATTGTGGTTCAACAGAATCATTTAAAAAAATAATAATTAATGAGACAGGTCTAGATTGTCTCATTAATTTGCTTCAACCTTTTAAAACAACCTTCAATCTTTGCTATCAAATGATGTCAATGATACTACCTGTCCTCTGTTGAGGATTAGCAGCGGTCTAATCCTCAACAGAGGCAAGTGCATCTTCGATTACATCAGATTGAGATACTTTGACATGTGATCACCAAAACAGGAATTAAACTGTACTCGAAAGGTCCAGTTTTCAAGTGAAGAAGATGATATGTATATCTTCTACCTTCTATCACTAGAAGATATAGTGATAGTATAGCATCCATACCTGATGCTTTGTGGATTTCTGATGAAATTTATACCAAACTATGCAACCTTATCAGAACCTCTAAAGACGGTGAGTAGGAAGGGATAAGCATGGGAGTGGACAAGTGAAACAGAAAGATAAATCCAAGTAACGAAAGAAGGATTGGTGTGTGAGTCATGCCTATCCTCCTTTCACCTAGATGCACCAACAGTTGTAATTAGTGATGCTAGTCCAGTAGGATTAGGTGCAATTTTGCTACAGATCCAATCAGATGGACAGAACAAACCAGTAACCTGCAAGCCATTCATGGACCCCAACAGAATGTTGCTATTCTTAGACAGAACACAGGGATTTAGGATGCGTATGTACTGTGGAACATTTTAGAACGAATTTGTAGAGAGCTAAGTTTACTCTTCAAACTGACTCTGCTCTGCAAACCTCCCCCGCAGCCCTCTTATGGTCAGTTTTAGCAAATAAACTTGGTTTGAGACAGCAATTCTATGATTATAGAATAGAACACATAGTCGGAATGTCCAACGTAACATATTCATTTCACAATTTACTTTACCAGAGTCAAAGAACAACGAGTATGTGAAAATGTATGTGGGCATAGTGCTGATAGTGCTTGCACCTCATGGCTTGCATGAGGTGCAAGCCATGAGCTTTTAGGACATAAAGCAGAAAATGACAGAGGATGACATAATGAAGCAACTGAAAACAGGAAAATGGACAAACCCAATTTGGTCAGAGTTGCAGCCATATGTGCTGAACTGGGGAGTTCAGCACATATGTTGGACTTGTGCTGAGAGGACACAGCATGGTACTTCAAAGAGCAAGGGTGAAGGAAGCACTGTAAAGCTGACATGAGACTCATGTGGGGGAGAGGGACAGTATCTGAGGAGCAAATTTTACTGGCCCACTATGGACTTTGATGTAGAGAAACTGATCAGAAACTGTTCAACTTGTGTGCTCAATCAGCTTCTTCATGAAGATCAACGCTTGGCGTTGATCTTCATGAAGAACTACCACCAAGACCATGGACAAAGATAGGTAGATCTAGTAGGCCCTATCCACAACCAATATGTGTTAACTAGACTGGTGTGGACATGTCCCCACCAACTTTGGCCTGACGGGGACAGACCCCACTAATATTTCATGCCCCTTTTTTTCCTTTATGTGTCTGCATCTATGTAACTCGGCAGCAGCTGCATGCTGTTCAAAGCATAAACAGCCAGTTAATGCTTTTTAAAATTCCTTTGTAAAACGTAACTGGCAAGTCCGCTCAGTGATTTAGTGGGTTGGACATCACGTGGCTTGCTGTGTGCGGCAGTGTGCCACATGCAACACCACATCCTTTGCATTGAGTCAGGAATATCAGTGGCCGGGAAAATGACACAATCAAGCAAAGAATATGAAAAAGGGACGCAAAATTTTGATATTGTCAATACTACGACAGCAAGATAAGGTCCAAGGGGTTCACATTTCACAGGTCAGTAAAAAGCTTTAATCAAAAAATATATATATTAAGAAAGTGAAAAGTAGGTTAGTTATGCTAGCTTAACTTTTATCACCTGAACATGTACTCTTGCTGAACGATTTTGTACAGAACTACAAAATACTCTTCAAATAAATAAAGCCAATGCTGTACACAATTTCATTAAAAAATATAAAATTAATTAAGTACTGCATTGCCCATTGCAAAAAATCACTAAGCATAATATTTTGCATTGTAAATTGCCTTCTGAATTAAGCAATATTAATTCATTGCTGATGATACAAGTCTGCCCCCTTATAGCTGGTTAAAAAAAAAATTTAATAGTCTTTACTGTTTTCTTTAGAGGCTGGTTCTAGACCAAATTTACCATGTAGTCTGTGTTTTTATGGAGACAGTTAAAAAGGAATTAAACAAAAATGGAGCAATATTTCATAATTTAATATTGTGAGCCAAAGAGCCACTTGTGTCTCCAGAGAGTCAGGTTGCAGATCCCTTTCCCATCTCTAGCAGATGGAAAGTGTGGTAATATCTCCATACAGCACTTAAAAGAGCAGTACTATAATTTTTAATTCATTAAATTAATTTTTATTAAAAATAATTTTAATGTCTTTTTAATAAGACCTTAAAAATAAAATTGTGAAGGTTGAAAAAGAATATTTTAAAAAGACATTTATTTAGTATAATTTCTTTAGAACCCTTCTTGGCCCCCGTCTAAAACCGCCCCTGGCCTGCAAGTCTGGGTCTGGTGCATTTTTGCTTAGCATGTTTTTTCTTCATTGATAAGATGTCAGATTATCCAAAATGGTAAACCACGTTAATAAAATATTAGTGAAGTAATACATTAAATCAGTGTCAGGCCGTGGAAATTATCCAATTTCACCTAATTTTTCTAAAAAGATTTTTTGAAAACTAATTTATTATCTGCAAATAATATGCCATTTTCGAGTGTCTGTGCTGTAGTAGTCACTAGCGGCGAAATCATGTAATTTCCTTATCACTAGATGGCAGTAGGTACATAGCATTGTACGTTAAAACAAGAGAATAGACCTTTTTCACGACAACCGGAAGCTGCATCTGAAAGGGCTGGGGCACTTCCTGTTTTGGTGACTGTAATTCAAGTACAATGAAAAATGTTTCTCCTCCTCCGGTCCTTTTCATCAGCCTTACTTAATTTGCTAGCACTTTCTTTCGCTG
The DNA here is from genome assembly GCF_002775205.1 of Xiphophorus maculatus. Lineage (NCBI taxonomy): Eukaryota > Metazoa > Chordata > Actinopteri > Cyprinodontiformes > Poeciliidae > Xiphophorus > Xiphophorus maculatus. Next base: position 198,588 of record NC_036458.1, read on the forward strand.
ATGCGGAGGAAATCGCAGCGGCGAATTCACCCACTAACAAATGTGTGAAAGGAAACAAGTTCTTCCACGAAGAATATATCCACAGCTATCAAGGTAAGAAAAGACGTAGCTTAGCGAGCTAACCGATAGCTACAATATATGAACTACACAAACATCGTAATGAAGCCTAACTTAGTTTGCTAATTTACGTGAAATATTGGAGACAGACGTAGTTTAAACTTTTCAAATATATTTTGACATTCTGAAATGTATTTGCCAGTACAGTTTGTGAAAAACAGCATGCTAGAACTTAGCTATGAGATACTAGATGACGCTTAATGTTGAAACTATGCTTTACTTCTGCATGCCTGTAGTGTCAAATATTGTCGAGGGACAGGTAGTTGTCAGAGCTAGATGCTTCAGATCCACGAAGAAAAATGAGGAACCGCGCTAGCTGCAGGTTTGAAACAGTCAGAAACCGGTTGGCTCTTGTTCGTTCGAGTTCCTGTTCATATTTGACAGCTGAAGAACTTTTCCTCACGACTTCTGGACTCAGAGCTTATTCTAACATCTTCCTGTTCAGTGGTTACTATTTGTTTTCTGTTTCTGTTGCAACATAGTCTGTGTTTTTTTTCTGCTGTTGTTGAACCTTACCTTCAAACTAGAATCTATTACTTGTTTAAAGCTAAACATGCTATATGTATTGATGTATATGTGTTGCTAAAACACTTGTCTATTTTAAATATCACTGGGTGTTGGAAAAGAAAAGGCTGAATTATTGGATTATTCCTGTAGCTGTGCAGGTGGTAAAGGATTTTGCAATCATGTAGTTGCACTTCTTTACCAGACTGCACACTACTGCCAATTCCAGCTGCCAACTGTTCCTCCTGCACAAGTGATTTACAAAAATGGCACAGACCAAGAACACAGGTAAGAAAAACACAGAGGAACACTGTCCTATGGTATGTGATATCCACATACACTAAATTACATATACTGTCATATATATGATCTTAAAATAACAGTACTATAGTTATGTACACAATTTATTCCTCCTTTGATTGTGTCGTGCAGCCATTTAGGTTCCTTTCCCACTTGTATTTTATAAGTGCCGTATAAAATTTGTTGTAATCTCAATATTACTTGTGTCAAATATAATTTCTCTCATGATTTGTTTCTGAAATGTCTTTTTTTTGTAGGCAGTGAAAAAAATACAGGCTCAACTGCTGTCAATTAGTTTTATTTGCAAGTTGGGTAAAAATCTAAACTGTGCCAAATCATTATGTCCTAACAAATTGCTCACCCATCCCTTTATTTGTTCTTTAGTTTGACATATCTTTCTGTGTATTTCTTGTGATACATCCTAAACCTGTCAGCGACGTGGTGGTGCGGAAGCCCAAAACTATGGTGAAAAGATATCTGCACTCCACACTTTACAGAGCTTACACAGGTATAACTGGTTTATTTTTTTGTACCTATGTTTCCTTTGTCAAAACTTATTATGATTATGTCACTGATGTTTGTAGGACCACTTCCAGTTCCCGACATTCTGGCATCAGGAGAAAAACTACGCCAGCTGCAGTCCCACTTATGGCTAAGTGGTTGGGACTACTTTTGAAGTGGACATGTTAAGTGCAATTTGAAATATGAAATATAAAATATGATAAAAAAATACATTTTTGTGTTTATTTGATTCCTATTCAAGACACTTTGATAAGAATGACTATATATTTAATATAGGTGGCTATAGACTATCATTTGTTTACATTTTTGGTTGGTGGTGTGCCTTGCGATTTTTTCAATGAAAACAATGTACCTTGGCTCAAAAAAGGTTGAAAAACACTGGTATAGGGTATCAACTCTTGGGAGGAGTGCGGAAGATGTCCCAGTTGGACATTGGTTGGTTTTGGGGAAGTGAAACCACACAAAAAGATTAATCCTTGTGAAAGCATACGCCCGGATGGGGTAAAAAGCTTGCGACCGAGTTTCAATTGAGCCCGTCTTTTAAGACCACGGACAAATTCTAAAAATGTGATTAGTTGCACTGCTTACTCAAATTGTGGACTAAAGCAGTAAAATTGTTATTAAAATAACATGCTGGGTTTAATTCATCCTCAGGCCTCTGATAAAAGTTAATCGGGTTGTATCAGACAGATCCAACTGACTGATGAACTAGCGCAGATTTATCCTCCAGAGGTGGACCAGGAGGAAGTTGTGAGGTGTTGTGCGGTCAGACCACAGAAGGTTAAGTGCTCATAGTTTTAATGGAGTCATTTAATTTCATTTATTCTAAGAGCCACAGTCAATTGTTTTTGTACACCTGCGATAAACTCATTGCATCTCTGACATTACATCTTACATATCATCTAGTCTAGTGGTAGCAAAAGCAACAAAAAACTAGTATGCACTAGACTTACTGGAATACATACACACAACGTACTTTGATTAAGTTACAATCAAGGTCACAATCAAGCTAATTTTCTATTTACAGCACCACAAATACGTTTGATAAACATTACATTACCAAGATAAAGAAAAAAGATATCTTTATTTTGGCTTTTATATTTTTTGTCTTTGTTTTCTCTGTCCTTTTTTGTGACATTATTTTGCTTATTGCTTACTTATCTTCCACCGGTGCTTTGTGAGGTTTGGATGGACACTACACATTGCACGGCCGCTCATATTACTGGTGAAGCAAGACATACTGCGGCCTCTATATTTGTTTTTTCTTTTTGCTCTTATGAAATTTTTTTCTGCATGATCATATATATACAGTACAGACCAAAAGTTTGGACGCACCTTTTAATTCAATGAGTTTCCTTTATTTTCATGACTATTGACATTGTAGATTCACACGAAGGCATCAAAACTATGAATAACACGTGGAAATATGCACTAAACAAAAAAGTGTAAAACAACTGAAAATACCCCTTATATTCTAGTTTCTTCAAAGTAGCAACCTTTTGCTGTGATTACTGCTTTGCACACACTCTGCATTTTCTTGATGAGCTTCAAGAGGTAGTCACCTGAAATGGTTTTCACTTCATAGGTGTGCCCTGTCAGGTTAATAAGTGGGATTTCTTGCCTTACAAATAGTCATGAAAATAAAGAAAACCCATTGAATTAGAGGGTGTGTCCAAACTTTTGGTCTGTACTGTATATATATATGTATATATATATATATATATATATATGTGTGTGTGTGTGTAAAACTTCAATATTAGTGGTTCTGTTTGGTAAATGTGAGTGGCCAAGACAAAGCCATGAACACATCTATTTGGTGCATTTTGAGTTATTTACAGATTCTGAAAGTGTGGAGTCTAAGCTTTCCAATGATGTCAAGCACATAGAAATAAAAAAAATAGTTGTTCTTTCTGCATTAATATCATTTAAGACTATTTGTGATTTAGAAGCACAATTAAGGAAAAATAGACATGAGTTGCTATAACAGACACAAAAAATCATTTTCTGCGCCATTGAAATAATTAACCGATTTGTAGCAATTGCATTTATTTATTTTAATTTAATATTTTTAATTAATGAAAAAAACAATAGTTGTTGACCTGAAAGCAGAGAATCATTCAATACCAAGCAAAGTCATAAACCCCCAAAAAACAAGTTGAGACCTACTGCTCACTGCATACAGCTGGTCAAAGGAATGACATATCAACACTGAGTAGCTATGACTTAGCTTCTTCCTCTGATCATATAATATTCTTGGAGTTGTTTTCTTTCCACCGGCATCAACAGCTTTTATTTTGAGTAATCCCATTTTAAGCCAATGTTCCATCATTATTTTTAATACAATCCTTCGGTAAACTAGCTGTAGCACCACACTTTGAGGTCACGTCACTGCAAATAAAGGGTCGTTTACATACAGTACCTCGTGGACCGCCAGTGGTCCAGGCAGCTCAGTTTGCGAAAGACTGCACTAAAGCAATATATTTTTTTTCTTCCCAATTTAACATATCTCACTTCTTGCTTTTTAAGGCCACAGTGGCAGCCTTCGCAGCCAGTGAGGGTCATGCCCACCCGAGGGTGGTGGAGTTGCCCAAAACAGAAGAGGGCCTGGGCTTTAACATCATGGGCGGGAAAGAACAGAACTCCCCAATCTACATCTCCAGAGTTATCCCTGGAGGAGTGGCTGATCGCCAAGGAGGACTGAAGAGAGGAGACCAGCTGCTATCTGTCAATGGAGTGGTAAGATTTATATGAAGCTACCCAAAGACTGGACTGTTTGGTCAGTGCACAACCAAGCTGAAGTGGCGCATTCACTTCAAGTAATGTGCCACTTTCATTGTAGTGAATGTGCGACCACAATGGCTGATTGGAAAGTTACACTGCTGTCAGTTGGTGCCAGAACTGACAGAGGTGTGGTATCTGTGCAGAGCGTAGAGGCGGAGCAACATGAAAAGGCTGTGGAGCTACTGAAGGCTGCCCAGGGGTCAGTTAAGTTGGTGGTCCGCTACACTCCTAAGGTTCTTGAGGAAATGGAGGCTCGTTTTGAGAAGATGAGGAGTGCCCGGAGACGACAGCAGCACAACAGCTACTCGTAAGACTCCTTTCTGTCTATATTTCACAAGTTTATTTTGTGAAATAAGTATTAAGTGCTCATAGTTTAAATGGAGTCATTTAAATTGAGTCATTTAAACTATGAGCATAGTACATTATCATACTTAATGTAGTATGCAACACTGTATCTAAAGTAATTTCACAGAATATAATTTAAAATTGAGTAGAAGTATAGCAAAAATCCTGTTTGGGGAAAGGTTGTTCTATGTACATTGTATCCAATCATCATATCCGATCACGCCCCCATCAGTTTCATATTCCACAAGAAAACAGAAAGCAAGCCAAAGATAGTGATTTAACACAGCTCATCTAATTGGTTTGCTGTTCATCTTTCCCATTTCAAAGATGGCAGTTTCCCTGCAACAGCCTATCCTGACTATCAGTGCTTCCTCGTCAGATTTTCCTACTCTACCACGGCCAGGTAGCCATGTCTGTCTGTCAGTGCTACGCATCTAAAACTGCTACCGTCAAGTTTACAAACCCATAACTGTAGCCGGTTGTGTTAATGTTAAATATATTGGATAACATTATTTGAGTCACTGAAGTAAAAGCTTAGGAGTTATGCTTAACATAACATAGAAACAATTTATATACATGACAAAACCACAAGAAGATCACTTCCTTCATCTGACCCGTTTAAAATGAAAAGCTATAGATGTATGCACTAATCCTTTTATTAGAACAGCCTACCTTTTTAAAAATGATGTACGCACTAATCCTTTTATTAGAACAGCTTACCTTTTTAAAAATATTTTAATACAAAGGTGTTTGTAAGAATAAAACAGTACAAAAACACATCTACAAATACAGATCACTGCAACTCTTTTTTGCGTATTAATGACAGACTTTATCAAATTCAGCGCAGCCACAATGTGTCCACCGAATTGCGAGGGTTACTGTGCACTAGGATGTGCTTAATATACACTAATATTACACCCCTATTACACAGCTTTACATGCTCTATTTAATAAATAATAAATAAATAATAAATAATTAATAAATAATAAAATGTTTAATAAAAGAGTGGGTAACACTTTATTTGACGGGGTGTGAGTAAGACTGTCATGACACCGTCATAAACATGACATAACACCTGTCATGAACATGAGTAAGTCTTCATGAATATTTATGACTGTTGTCATAAAGTGTCATTCGGTAAATCATGACACTTTTAATACAAAGTTGACATTATTCAAAATGTCTCTGTTATGACAACTTGACATTAACCAAGATCATCATATGTCATAAATATGTCATAGTAATGTCATTAAATGTTAGCAATATAATATTGCTAACATTAAGTAAACTTAGCAGATAAAGCTACATGTTTAAATAAAGTTTAATCTGTAATACTTCTATAACAAATTTATGACAAATCACGATTTCTTGTTTAATGACAAGTTGTCATAACAAAGATACTTTGAATATTGTCAACTTTTTGTTAAAAATGTCATTATTTACCGAATAACACTTTATGACAACAGTCATAAATATTTATGAACTCGTGTCCATGACAGGTGTTATGTCATGTTTATGACAGTGTCATGTCACTCTTATTCACACCCCATCAAATAAATGTGACCAAAGAGTGTTATTAAATTTAAAAGTGTTAAAGTAAGGGACAAAATAGCCCACAAAAACAACATATTTTGTCCTGATTAACTCCCAAACAATGACTTGGTTACTATTGTAAACAAGTCATTGTTTACAATAGTAAACAATGACTTGTTTACTATTACAAGTCATTGTAATAGTAAACATGTCTGGCATGTCTGACATGCCAGACAGCAAACTAAAGCCATTTATAAATATATTTACAAGCTGCCTAAACTAAAAACATGAAGTAATACAGCAGCTTAATGAAAGCCAGGTATAAAATAAATGAAATAAAACACATGAAACTTCCACAGGTAGGATGTCTGTTGAGTAAGCAGTATGTGACGTAGCATCGATGTGTGCATGCGCACAGGTAGATTCATGGGTAGCACAGATAAACAGATCACCTTAATTGGGATATCCCACTTGTATACAGGGCACCACATTCTGTTGCATCAAATTCTTTCATCTACCTTTAGAAAATTAGTGGTAGCATTTCTTCATGTACATCACAATATCCTTTCATCACAATACCGTTCCCTTTATTTGAATTTTCTACATTTCATGAAATACAGACGTAGCACATATTGGTGCACTAAATTCCCTCATCAGAATATCCTACTTCATAAATACTTGGTGTTGGTGTACCAGGACCTTTTATAATACCCATTTCAGCTTGGTAGGTGGCAAAGGTTTATCTGCTAAATTCCTTAATCAGAAGATCCTACCTCTACGTACACAGTGACGCAATAAATTATTCAATCAAAATATCCTACCTGTTAAATATGTGGGTAGAGCATATATTTTCGCATTAAGGACTTGTATCAGAATATCCTACCTTTTATAAAATATTTTAAATACAGAGGAGTTTATAAGAAGTGTTTATAAGAATGATAAGAATGAAACAGTATCAGACGGGAAAGAAATTTTTTATTGAAATTAAAATAAACAGACATCTACAAATACTATATTAATGAGTTAATGAGCAAACTCTTTTTGCTCATTAATAAATTGTATGACAGTGTTTATGAAATGAAGCACCTGAAATGAGATGGTATGCTTAATATACACTAATATTACACCCTAGGTATACACAGCTTCGATCTCGCATAATATCGCTACCAACATGCTCTATTTCAGGGGTGTCAAACTCATTTTGGTTTAGGGGTCGCACACAGCTTAATCTGATCTCAAGGGGGCCACACAGGTAAACTCATTGCAAGATTAAATAGAACTAATAAAAGTGGACTTGTTGATTTTTATATTAAACAAATTTCACTTTTACAAAATATATTGTGAAAAAGCTCAGAGTTTTTAAGAAAAGCATGTGCAATTTCAACACTACTTTTACATTTATTTAAGTGCATTATGCATAAGAACTGATCACAGTGATTGTACAATGTTGCAAAAACATTTATTCACAGTTTTTGGAACTTAAAAACACTGTCCTGCATGACATAATACAGCAAACAGATAAAAATTAATAAATGATTTAAAATCAATTTTCCACATCTGGGAATCAATTTAAACAAATTGTCTGGCTTCACACATTTGAAATCTTAAGTGTCAGCTGCTTTAAACAGATATTTGATTAAGTACATTTGTCACCTTTCTTGTTGATGCATAAAATCTATACATATAGAAAAACTTACATACATAACATGTATTGCATGCATGATAAATATTTTACTCAACAAAACTCTTTTGTTGTAAATGTGTTACTGACTAGCACTAACTTTAACAGAATTAATTCAGCAAATATTCAAAGCTGTAATTTTTAATAGTGCAACGTTGACAGTAACATTCCATAGGATTTGGTTTTACTCAGTATTTGCCCCTGAAACTTGGCATCTTTTATCCTGGACAAGTACATCAATATCAGGCATCATGTCCTGAGCAGCAGCCAATTTCAGAGTCTCATTTAAGTATTAAGTACTTATGTGTGAACTTTGAGCGCAGCTTTGTTTTATTTATATTCATTAGTGAGAAAATTTGCTCACAAAGGTAGGTAGTCCCAAACATGGACAACATTTTCGCAGCCAGTGCTGTCAGTTTAGGATATCCTGGTAGGAGACACTTGTAAAATGTGTCCAAGCCAACTGATGCAAATTTGTCCTTCAATTCCACATCACACTGCAAATCAATGATTTCAAGTTGCTTATCAACGGGCACATCAGAAGCTCTGACTGTGAATGGTGAGCGAAAAACTGAGAATTCTGTCTCAAGTTCGCTAAATACCTGAAATCTTTTCTCAAACTCACTCAGCAACCTTGAAATCGTATCTTTGTACCGTTTCACATCACGGTTAACGCTTGCTGCGCACACATCTCTTAGACAGGTGAAGATGAACAGGGTCCCCGCTTGCCGTCTGCGTCTCCCATAACGTCAGCTTTGACTTGAATGCACATATGGCGTCATAATACTGTGTTGCAATTTTTTTGCGTCCTTGCAACATTTTGTTCAGATTATTCAAGTGTCCTGTGATCTCAACCATAAATGCAAGGTCCTGCAGCCATAGCGGGCATTGTAATTCCTGAACAGGTTTACCTTTTTTCTCCATGAACTGTCCAATTTCCCCATGTAGATCAAAGAAGCTCTTCAGCACAGCACCTCTGCTTAACCATCTAACTTCAGTGTGGTATGGTAGACCATGGGCAATGTTGCATTCACTGAGAAGGCTGTCAAACTGACAATGATTGAGAGCTCTGCCTCGGATGAAATTGACAGTTCGGACAACCACCTCCATGACGCGATCCATTTTTAACGACTTGCAGCAAAATGCCTCCTGATGCAAAATACAATGAAATGTCCAAAACTCACCCCCTTTATTTGCAGCTTGTACTTTCTCTCTGAACTTTGTCACAACACCTGTCTTTTTCCCAATCATTGACGGCGCACCATCAGTAGCCAGGCCTACGGCGCGGGACCAGTCCACCCCGACTCTGTCCAGCGCTCCAACAACGGAGCGGAAAATGTCTTCAGCTGTCGTGGTGTCGGTCATGGGCACCGACTCAAGAAACTCCTCTGCGACAGTCAACGTCTCGTCAACTCCACGAACGAATATGGCCAGTGGAGAGACGTCCGCAGTATCAGTACTCCCATCAATTGCAACAGAAAATGCGAGAAATGACTCCGTTTTGCGTTTGAGTTGGTTTCCAAATCTGCCGATAGTTCCGAAATTCTGTCTGCCACGGTATTTCTCGTCAAGCTAATATTGGCAAAAGCTTGTCGCTGATCAGGACACACAGTTTCGGCAGCCTTCAGCACGCAGTTCTTGACGAACAGTAAGGCTTTGATGTTAACGCTATTTGGTAAGCAGTTAGCTAGCTGGCTTTCACCGCAGCATCACTGGCCTCTGGACTCCGGGTGAAAACAGACCGCTGTTTCCTCAAACCCGTCAACATTTCATTTATCTTCTGATTTCTCAGTTCTCCGTTAAAGTGCTTGTATTTTTCGCCATGCTGAGTTTCATAGTGGCGCCGAATATTGTATTCCTTAAGCACCGAAACCTGCTGCAGGCACACAAGGCACACGGGTTTTCCATTCACCTCCGTGAACAAATGAGAAGAAGTCCCCTTTTCTTGAAAAATCCGACACTCTGTGTCTACCTTTCTCTTTTTTGACAAAGACATTTCGTTGATGAGGTTGCCAGGACCAAAGTAAAAAGCTGGTAAAGCAATAGAATCGAAGCCGTTTACAGGACCTGAAGCTCAGTGCTGCCATCTGCTGTTAGTTCCGATGCAGTGTTGCATCATGTTGTCCACTCTGAATAAAACACAGCGCCCCTCGTGGATAATATAGGAATTGCAGATTTTAAATTAAACGAAGTACATGTTTTTTTCAATAATCCTTGTTGAATAATGATAATGCATTTAGCCAGCGGGCCGGACTAAATCGTTCGGCGGGCCGGTTCCGGCCCGCGGGCCGTACGTTTGACACCCCTGCTCTATTTAGCACAGTTTAATAAAAAAGGGTGTTGTTAATCTAAAATATTTTAAAATATAGGGACAAAATAGGGGGCTGCACAGTGGCGCAGTTGGTAGCACTTTTGCCTTGCAACAAGAAGGTCCTGGATTCAAATCCCGGCCGGGGTCTTTCTGCATGTTCTCCCTGTGCATGCATGGGTTCTCTCCGGGTACTCCGGCTTCCTAAATTCTCTCTAGGAGTGTGTGTGTGCATGGTTGTTTGTCCTGTGTGTCCCTGCGACAGACTGGCCCTGCGACAGACTGTACCCCGCCTCTCGCCTGGAACGTAGCTGGAGATAGGCACCAGCAACCTTAACCCTAACCCTCCCGACCCCATTAGGGACAAAGGATGAACAGAAAATGGATGGATGGATGGATGGGACAAAATAGCCCACAAAAACAATGTATTTTGTCCTGATTAACGTGGTTGATGCTATATACTTGTTTACAGTATACAGCAGTGGTGCCCAAAGTCAGTTCTACATGGTTGGCATCCTGCATGTTTTAGTTCTCTCCCTGGTGTAGCCTTCTAATGAGTCATCATTTGATTCAGGTGTGCCGCAGTGGCTTATGAATTTAACATTTATAGAATATATGGTTTGACAAACAATCTCCACTACAGTCCACTTGTAATTTTTAGCTAGCTTCACTGCATAGTCACATTTACCTTACAGAAAGAGCACCAAGCCACCAAATAAATAAAAGAAAACTGACCAATAACATTTAGCCTTAGGGTGTACATGTGCCCACGACCACATACTCAAAAAACTGTAGGTTACATTCAGGATGTTTTGACACAAAATACCTTTTTTTTTTTCACAGTTTTGTTAATAGAAAAGGGGTAAATAAAAAAATCAATAACTATAATAATTTTTTCTTTTTACCGAAAGGATATCTTAAGTACGTAGTATACAGCTGCATGCTAAACACAGCATAACAGCACAGCTCTCATCAGTGGTGAAAGGCTTGTGCTTAAAAAAAGTGTACAACTGATTTTTTCTTCCCTTTTTTTGTCTCCCTTTCTCTAGATCCCTAGAGTCCAGGGGCTAAACTAAGCCAATACCTTCACCCACCTCATCATTAGACCTTTCTGACTCTTCTGTCATTCTGAGGGGAGCTAACAGGAATGAAAAAATAACCAAAGCAGCCTGTTACCTGAAGCCAGCACAGAAGATTTGGATTTTCTCCTTTTTCCTTGTGCTTATACCAGTCAGTAATTCAATTCCCAAAACCAGAAAAAACTCATAAAAGGTTTTTTTATGAGTGCATATGTTAAGAATAGGTCTTGTAAGAATATGGGTGTAATGTTAATATATTCTATTGGGAAAACTTATTTGTCTTGTTACTTTAGAGACTGTTTAGTGTGTATCTTAAAGCCAATCTCAGTATTCTCTTTCTGTTTTAGTGTACTCATCAACAGTCTTATGAGTTTGCTTATTTACTTATTGGCAGAGTAAATGCCTTTTGTCTGTCAGAGGTCTTAGCTACAGGGATAAAATGCATTTTCATGGTTGTTTGCAGTGACGTGCGGTCAGGGGAGGCAGGTGAAATAAAAATAAGGCCATGAGTAAAAAGTAGTAACGCTTAGTAATGAGAAGCAATGATGAAGGAAAATCAATTAATCCACCTGAATTTTCTATAAATTGCTTTTCGTATTGGTAATTTCAACATTTTTATGGGCAAAATTGCTGAATTTAAGCATTGCCTGTTGAAATACATACAACATACAATTACACTGCTTACGCTAATGGTGATCTAAAAATGAAACCAGTAAAAACTTAACTGAAATAATATGTCGGATCTCTTCACCCTCGTCTTGATAAGCACATGAGCATTTGCTGGTTTCGTACTGTGATGACTGACCACTGACCACTTGGTGCGCAGACAGTTTCAACTTTACGCACAGAGAACATCGTGGAGCTCACTATTAACAATTTTTGTCAGAGTATCACCTCTGATCTGGACGCTTTAATGGACCAGAGGCTTTGGAGCATCTAGCGCAGCTGATCTGCTTCTGCGGGGTTTTTCTCCCGCCGAGGGGAGTGAGTGCGGAATGGGGTAACGATCAGAGTTCTGCCGTCTTCTAAACACTTCATTTGGTAAAATGTTACCTGATTTCAAAAACGTTCTCGCTGCATACACTGAAAAAACTAACCTATAGAATTTACCTAATAAATCTGAGGTAACAATTTGCATCGACTCTTTTCGGGTAGATTCAATTCCATATATTGAGTATAAAATAACTGAACAAAAATATATGAAATGCTTAAAGAAATTGGGTAAAATTTACCTCATATTTATGTATATATTCAACAGCTACTTACTCAGTTAAATGAGGTAAGTATCATTTAACAAGTAAAAATGCTTGTTAAATACTTGTTAAATGTAAACAAGCAAAAAAATACTTGTTTGCTTGTTTAACAAGCAAACAAGTATTACCTACTTGTTTGCTAGTAGGTAATACTCAGGTATTACCTACTGAGGTGATTTGTAATTATCAGTAATTACAAATCAAAGTTAATTAAAATAGTTAATAACCATTACTTATTCAAGGAAGGTAAGATGTACCCCCAAAAAAGACATTCAGCTCATACACCTTCTCAATGTTTTTAATCCATAAAGTCATCAAAAACAAAAACACAGAATAAACTGCAGCACAACAGTGTCACACAACATTTCATATAATGAACCTGCGTTATAACTTAACTTCAAATGTTGTTTCAGTAATGTTGGACAATAAAACATATCCCTGTTTTAGGACATCCAGACTGCTCAATAAGAAAGGAGTAGATCAGAGAAAAGGAGAAGTGAGGTGATCAGAGCAGAGGTGCAAGGGATGTCCAATCATATGAAGATTTTCTTGTATCTAAACTCTTACTTGTGTTTCTTCGGCCTCACACAACAGTGACTGAGCAAATCTGCAGGTGTATTTATATACAACAAATAACTGAAATGCCTTGTTTATATGCAGCAATAATACACTAAATTATCCAAAAAATGAATAAAGTGCAGCTTCACACAACATTTCAATGAATAAACCCGTTTTATAACTCACTAAGCTAACGGCTTCAAATGTTCTCTTTATAACTGGTCAATGCAAACAACAGTTTCAGAGGCCCCTTATTCTATTTTAAAAGCCACAAAACCCACACACAAACTCTACAAGATTGTTTCTGTCTGGATAAAGACAGATCAGAAAATCAACATTCTTTAGTTTCTGTGCTTGCTCTCACTCTCAGAGATAGGATGAGAATAAAAGAAACAAACAAATGGGGAGGGAAAGAGGATGAGTTCAAAATTCTTCAGGATTCACTCAGTGGTATTGACCAGACTGGCCAGTTTCTATTGCTTTTCCATTTCTGTCAATGTGGAGAAATCAGAGAACAATGGAGTGGGCTGAGAGAGGCTGCAACATACTTATGTATCCATCTGTACATATATTTCTGTGTCTGTGTGTGGAGCAGAGGAGGGAAGAGAACAAAAATATAAAACTATACTCCATTAAAACTCTCTGTCCAGACAAAAGATCCTCTTGGAACAAGAGGGGAAATGTATGTCTATTGCATGAGCTTGTTTTTGGGGCTGTGGACCTTCTTCAGTAGTTTTGCACCGTCAAGTACCAAAAAAAGTTTTTGAAAAGCTTCAAATGTGTTCTTGAGCTGCGTTGGATAGTCAAGGTTCCTCAACCTTGACTATCCAAAGCAAAGCATATATCAGTCCCATCAGCAGTACACATGCCTTTGTTCGGCTTCCACATCCTTCCATCACTTGGTTTCCCTCAATCACAATCGACACATCTGATGGATCCTCCTCAGCCATGATGTTGTGCATCACGATCACCTTCATTGTTTTGTGTCTGTAGTCCTCACATTCCTACATGTTAAAAAGAAAGAAACAAAAAAAATACATTTTTAATTTTATTGAAGATGCTGTTTCAATACATTTCAAATTATCTAAAGGAGAGCAGATGTTCAGCAGGACCTGTGTTTCAGCAGGTCTAATCTTTTTGATGTTGTGAAGTTGCACAACTTGCATTTCCAGTTCATTTTCCCATAACTGAGGTCTTTGGTTAAGGTAACTATACCTTTAAGGTCAATGTTATTTATTTTATTTAGCAAACTTGCATACCTGTACAGAATACACTGGGTGTGGGGACGTGGAAGAGTGTGTCAGCCCCAGAAGCAGAGTGGTCTATCAGTGAGTCCCTGCTTGTGGAGGACAGACAAGAGGAACTGAAGAGACGGCAAATACTGAGTGTCCATATACAAAGACTCTGGCTGCAACAGAAATAAGAGAAAAAGAAATGATCAGACATGTACCTGGGAGAAGAAATATATAAGGGCTAATGTATAGTTCAGAGGTTATCTTCATGTTAACCTCATGAACAACCTCATAAACAAGAGATTATGCTTTACGGGGCCCAGAATTGTGATGCCGCAGAGACGAGAGTTGTGACACCGGGTCCAAGGTTCTGATTATGCAGGTTTGGTTTTAAACCATGATGTGGAATTGAGCCTCCACTCTCCCTTTAACAACAAACAAGTTACAAGTCATTTATCTAACATCACAATTAGCCTGAGTCTCTTTAATGAAGGTAGAAACTAAACATAAGGTAAATATTTTGCATAGATTCTCTGTGCTCCTCTGATCAGAGTGGTCTGTCTGTCTGTCTGACAAGGGTCTGTTGTGCAGAAATAACTGTACTTACCTCACTAAAATAAAGGCAATGCAATTGCATAGATTAATATTCATTCTTCATAGATCATATTCACTCTGTACACCAATCGGTGTACAGAGTGGTGAGGGATGATCATGCTGGAGAGTACTTTCAGTTGCTTGTTCCAGGTTGTTTACAACCGTCATGAGGAGTGTGCATGACTCTATGGGACATCAGGGAATAGAGAGGACATTACAGTTGTTGAGACAGAGAGCATTCTGGGTAGGGATGCACAAAGATGTTAAGCGATGGGTCAAGAATTGCGAATGTTGTATTCTCACAAAAATGCCCAACCCAAAGATTCACCCTCCAATGAAATCCTTTTTGGCAACACGACCTTTAGAAGTTGTGGCAGTAGATTTCACGCTCCTTGAACCAGCTTCAGACGGCCGTGAGAACGTACTAGTCATTACCGATGTGTTTACAAAGTTCACTCAGGCGTTTCCTACACGTGACCAAAAAGCAGAGACCACAGCTAAAGTCCTCTTAAAGGAGTGGTTTATGAAGTACGGTGTACCTGAACGTCTCCACTCAGATCAGGGCCGTAACTTTGAATCAGAAGTTATTGCTGAAATTTGCAGAATGTATGGTGTGAAAAAAACGCGTACGACACCCCATCATCCGACAGGGAATGCACAGTGTGAGCGTTTTAACCGCACTCTGCATGAAACTGTTGCGGACACTTCCACCTGACAAAAAGAACGTTGGCCTGAACATTTACCTGAGCTGGTTTACGCGTATAATGTTACTCCACACGCGACTACAGGATATTCCCCTTACTTCTTGCTCTATGGGGTTGATCCACATCTTCCTGTTGATGCATTGCTTGCAAATGAAAGTCACCATGATAAAAATCTTGATTGGCTTGCTGTGCACCAGCAAAGACTCAAAGAGGCACATGCAAAAGCAAAAGAGTATGCAGAGCAGAAAGCAACAAAACGCATTGCTCGGCAAAGTCCCAAAGTGTACTGTCCTTCAATTGAGGTTGGAGAGTATGTTTACCTGAGACACAGACCAGCTGGTCGTAACAAAATTCAGGATGCATGGAGTCCAGTTGTTTACCAACTCATAGACATGGTAGGCACAACTTGCACAGTACAACCTGTAGAGGGAGGACCTACAAAAACGATTAATAGGGCTGACATCAGGTCATGTGTTAATCTGCCAGACACAACCCAGAGACACGTTGAAAACACTGTAACCAAACAGACGAACACTACTGAACCACACACTGACTCATGTGATGAGTATGAGGGGGGTATAGTCATTGAAGAAGTTTCTTTTGACTTGACTGCTTGTTCAGGTGTAGAAAACTGTCCTATTGGTGAAAGTGTTCAGAAGCGAGCAGAGACTCAGTTGATTTCAGAACGTGAACCTCCTGTCATCGAACAGGTGGAGACTGAACATGTTGACAATGAAACATGCAATATTGACCAACCGGGTGAGATACCAGTATCTCCTCCTTGTGTTAGACAAGCTCCCATACCTGCTCCACGCAGGAGTAAAAGAGTGAATGCAGGGAAACACTCAAACCCGCATCATGAACCTAGGTCAGTGTTGGAGCCAGAACTAAACTCATCAATGGTTTCACAGATTATTGCAAGCTTAGGTTCCGTGTTTTTCAGAGAAGCTTTAAAAGAAGTAAAAAACAGTTACTTTGTCACCGAGGACGATGACGGTTAAGCAGGGGAGAATGTAACCAGGTGAACAAATGGGTACATGTCTGAACTGTATTTTGTAAACCAGTGTTGTATAGTAACGAAGTAAAAATACTTCACTACTTTACTTAAGTATATTTTGGAGTACTTCATACTTTCCTCGAGTATAACATTTTTTGATGACTTTCACTTTTACTTCACTATATTTCCGAACTTAATTGCGTACTTTTACTCCGATACATTTTCAATGTGTGGTTTAGTTATTCGTTACAAAAAAGCGAGAGAGAGAAACGCAAAGTGTTTTGACCCCACCTACTGATTAGCGAGTAGCAAGTAGGCTACCGGACAAAGTCCATAGCCTACTTGCCTGGGCTTGTTCATCACCTCCAATAGGTTACACCTGTTTCGCTTCTCCCATTAAACACAAAGCAAGTCTCGCAATCAGCAGCAGCCACATGGAGCAGGAGACGGAGACCACAACGACTGCAACTACGTCGGACACGGCTCCAGGGGAACCACCAGCTGGTGATGAGAGCCCATGGCCTTATTTAAACACAATACACTCTTTCGTGGGTGTTAAAGATTCGTCGTACCGCATGCAGTTTATGTTATTCCTGCCCGAAGATGTGGAAATTCTATCTTACAAAAACTCCCCGTCCAACTTGAAGAAACACATCGAGGTAACGTCTTATGAAATGGTTATAATCCTCCTGTTTCAGTAACTATAGCTTGGTCACTAGACACTACTGTATTGTGAAATCTTGAGCATAACGTTACCTGTATAAATGAACTTTGTTTGGCATTATTTCAGTTCCACACGTGGTGTATTTAGCTTAGGCCTAATGTTGACTGTAACAGTCTACCTAGACTCCTCTGTTCAAGGGGGGACAGAAGCCATAGCGATAGCAATTTAGACTAAATTTAACGAATATAGGAAAGGCATGCAAGTTCAAAGCCAGGTTTACAGATGCCAATAAGCTGCATTTCCCTCCCAATTCTTTTTTTCTTTTGCATAATGACCAGTTGTGTGCACCACCTACTGACTGTAGCATTGACTGATTCACTGATTTGTGAAGTAGAGTAATCGTAACAGCTCTTTTTCTTCATGTTGGCCGCATTTTCTGTACTATTTATTTTTCTCATTTTCAGCACTGACCTTACTTGAAGGGAAAACTTAAGGCTTACAAAAACTTTGTATTTTCTGTCCTGGAGGGTATACTAAGAAGCTGGTTCAGTTGTAAAGCAGGTTAAGTTAACCTTGTGCTATAGGTAAAGCACCTAATTTTCTTAACTAAATGATGCCTGCAGGTATATCTATTAGCAGGTTTAATTTTGCCTGAACTTGGTTGGGTACATTATTTTAAGTATTTGACAAGTTTACCAAAATATAAAAAATGTCATTCAAACTGCATTTGCTTTGTTTTACTTTTTACTTGTACTTTTCATTACATTACTTGAGTACATCCATTTTTACAGCAATTTCTATACTTAAGTACAAGAAGTTTCAGATACTTTAAGACTTTAACTCAAGTAACATTTCAGTCAGTGACTTCGACTTTTACCAAAGTCATATTTTGGAGAGGTACTTATACTTTTACTTGACTCTGAGTTTTCAGTACTTTATACAACACTGTTGTAAACCCTGTTTTACTTTGTTTCGCCAACTGGTTGTAATTCTTGTTTTTGCCAGCATGTGGTGCTGCTTTACAGAGAGGTCAAAAGATTTCAGGAAGTAGAAAAAACCTCTTGTGCATGTATCGTGGCATTCTGAGAAAAGCGGAAGACATTTTTACATTTTTGTGTGCCGAGACCTGGTGAAAAGGATGACTACATGGCCACCTAAGCCGAGAATCCAAGTGTTCGGTTATTATCTTCTATGAACAAAGTTAAGGAGAGGATGTTAATGTTATGTTTTTCTTTGTTTGTCCTCTAGAAGTGCCACTGCCGTTTAATACACCCTTTGTAATAGTTTAGCTTTGTATGTGAAGCTACGTTGCTACATGTGAGCCTGCCATTTTCACCGAAGCTGAGGCTTTATGTTGACAGAATACGGGTCATTTACATCTGTTTCTTTGCAACCTAGAAAGAGAGAAAAGTGTTCTTTTTTCATTAAAAAAAACAATAAAGGACCCATTTTATTTTAAGCTCTGTGTGCTGCATTACTCCCGGCTTCAATTACATAGGAAAATACAGTAAAATATACCACCGAATCTTAAGTCCAGTGCTCCAAAGTTGCGCATGCGTCAGACCGCGTTTTTGAATGAGCGGGACTGGGAAGTCTGCATCCTCTCTGCCATCGAACCGTGAGCTGAAGGTAAGCTATTTACATAGGGGTGCTGTGAATAATAGCGCGAAGGCAAATTGTAATATTTGAAATGATGAGATATTACACATAAGTGAAGTGTAATATCGATGTGCATCTGTGTAACATGCCATTACTTGAAATCAAAGTTTGAATCTGTCCCTGGCGCCACCATGGCAACTGCAGGTAAGTTGCAATGAAATGTGTTCGCGGTGTGCTTTTTACAAGATTAGCCAGCATGCATGACCGCTGGTTTTAAGGTTAGAAACTAGTCAATGCCAGCTTTTTCTAATATATTGAATGGGCAGCTGTTTAGGCAACACATAGACTGTAAAGGGGATAGGTCAGCTTTTGCTGAGTGGTTAAGGTATAATGGTCATTAAGTATCTGCAGGCCTCTGCTCCCACATCACGCTGCACCGAGACACAGGCAGTAAATACACTGCTGTCAATGAGGAACAACTCATTTGTGTATTTTCGCCGCTCATCAGAAGTCCCGTCTTAAAATACTACTATACTAACATGTCGCCAACATATGAAATGACTGACGTGTTTTCTGTTGTTTGCCTGTTAGCTCCGTTAGCTCCCTTAACATGGCTGCTAGAGTCGGTCTCCGCCGCGGTCTGTTTAAAAACAAAATCATCCGCTCTCCAGATTACCTGCATGCCTGCGTACGTGTGTCTCTGTTGTTAAAGTTTAGCGTTACTTCTGAGTGTTTTATTTTTACAATCGGGACTCTGAAGACTCATGTAAAGATGACGTGTCGCACGTCTTTTCCGGTCAGTCATCATGGAAACAGGACGCTCATCCAGCGAGTGGAAACAAACATGTTGTAAAATGAAAACAAAGTACCACTGTATCCAGCCTTTATGTGTGTAAACACCCACTGTTGCTGCACCTAATTTGTTTTAAAGGAATTGTGTGTTCAAGTAAAACATTTTAGAATTGATTTTATATTATATTGGGTATTGCTAAAACGTCAGTGCTTAATAAATGTTTTCAGAATTTTGTAATATTGTTTATGAAGCATATTACGCATCACGCATCTTAATGTGTTTCCATTGTTTCAACAATGATTTAGCAGCAACAGGAAGATTCTTCCTTTCTTGTGAACTTGGTGGGCTGCCTTAATCCAAAAACTGTTTTAAAACACTAATCACTGGATCTTGACATTGAAATGTCCGCAGCTCTTCCTTGGAATAACCTGGAAGAGTTGGTTTAGTTGCTTTAGCATGTGACTCGAACTTTTCAGGTTCTGCAGCCCTGATCTGGTTTAGTTGACAACACTTGACCCCAGCTGTAACCAGCTCAGGCTCAAGGACAGTGCCTCTACAAATCAAATTGCAAATTGCAATGCAATCATCAAACTCCTCATCATCATTTGGTTCTGGCTCCCCTGCTAACGGGTGTCGTGACAGTGCATCAGTGGCTGAGTTGCACCGACCAGGTCGGTACTGCACGTCAAAGTCGAAAGCAGCTAACTGCGCTACCCATCTCTGTTCAATAGACCCAAGTTTTGCACTTTTTAGATGACATAAGGGATTATTGTCTGATATCACAGTGAATTTAGAACCCAGCAAATAACCCCAAAACTTTTCCACTAGTGCCCATTTAAGCGCGAGCAGCTCAAGTTTCATGCTGCTATAGTTTTCATCATTTCGCTCTGCATTTCTCAGCCGTCTACTTGCATATGCAATGACCCGTTTTTTGTCGCCTTGCTGCTGACACAAGACAGCTCCTAAACCCTGACCACTAGCATCAGTTTCCAAAATGAAAGGACAAGTGAAATCTGCATAACCCAGAACAGGAGCAGTCACAAGCTTTTCTTTCAATGTGTCAAATGCAATCTGACTGTTGGTATCCCACAATGTACTCAGTTTTTGACTAGCTTTGGCTGTAGTACCAGCTCCTCGGTACTACAGGAGCTGGTACATTGTGGGATACCAGACACCACAATGTGAATGTCATGCACTACATGACATTCACAAGGTCATGTAGTGGGGCGGCGATTTTTGAAAAGCCCTCAACATACCTTCTGTAGTAGCTACTTAGGCCTAGAAATGACTGGAGTTCCTTAACAGTGCCAGGCACAGGCCAATCCTTGACTGCTGCGACCTTGGAGGGATCAGTTGCGATACCCTCTGCTGAAATTTGATGTCCAAGGAATTTTACTTCCTTTTGCAAAAAGTGACATTTTTCCCACTTCACTTTTAATCCTGCGTCTCTCAAATGTTTAAAAACTAGGTCTAGTCGTTCCAAATGAGACTCAAAGTGTCATGACGTGCGGGTGGGAGGTGGTGAGGTAGAGGCAGCGGACCCAGGTATGAGGAATATGGTGATTTTAATGAAGAAGCACAGTCCATACAACGAACAGCAGGCACATGGAAACACAGACGACGAAGAAGCTAACATTGACGAGGACCCGACGAGGAACAAGGAACACAGGTGGAGTTAAATACATGGGAGGGTAATCACAGAGACGAGACACACCTGGGAACAATCAAGGGGAGGACAGGACAACGAAGAGACTTAAGGACACAGAAAACTCTAAATAAACACAGAAAAACACAGATCCTGACACAAAGCTTGGTGAGTACACCAAAATGTCATCCAGATAGACTAACATGATGTCGAATATCAGATCGCTCATAGTTGCTTGCATCAACCTTTGAAATGTTGCAGGCCCATTACACACCCCCATGGGCGTACATACTCAAACAGCCCAAAAGGCGTGGTGAAAGCAGTCTTATGTCTGTCTCAATCATCCATGGCTACTTGGTGATACCCACTGGCAAGGTCAACTGTGGAAAAGTATTTGGCACCTTTTAATGCATCAAAACTCTCATCAATACGAGGCAATGGAAATGCGTCTTTCTTAGTTTTTAGATTTAGCTTTCGATAGTCTACACATAAGCGTATACTGCCGTCACCTTTGCGGACTACCACAACTGGTGAGGCATAAGCGCTTTCACTTTCCTGTATAACTCCTTTTTTCAAAAGTTTAGAGATATGTTCTTTTACTTCCTGGTATTGGTTAGGAGGTATACGTCGATATGGCTGTGTGACAGGTACGTCATCCACCAGCTTGATCTCATGTTTCACTTTATCTGTGTGACCCAGATTCTCATCAGCTGCAAAAACATCAATGTAACGGGACAGCAATGCACAGAGAGCAACACGCTCTTCCTCTGTGCCCCCCATGTCAAGTCTTTCCAACATGGCTTGCACCTTACTGTCAGTTTGCACTGTGTTAGAGTCCACTGAAACCTGTTCAACATCAGCAGAGATGCGCTGAAACTTTACTTGGCAGGTCTGCTCACTCTCAACAGGCTCAACCTTTGAGATCACGCCTAGCTGTGTTCTGGGGCCCAACCACACTTCCTCGGCAGAGAAATTAACTACCTGGAGCGGAAGAACATGGCTGGTCCTCGTGACAAGTGTTGGGATAACTGCTAATCCGGGTGGTAGAGGAGTGGTCACTGGTTCAATGATCAACTGAGAGGCTGCATCTGAGGTTTTAGTGTGACCTTTTACGAACACAGTGGACACCGAGGATGCAGGGATACGTATTTTGTTTCTGCCTGCAACCCGAACTACCGCCTTTCTCTCAATGCAACAGATCTGTACCTGTTGAAAAGCTGTCCTCCACCCAGAGTCTAAGGATCCACCCAAAGTGTTGTCAAACTCTGTTGTCACCAGCTGTCTGCATCTGTGAATAACATTCATACCAATTATGAATTCTTCAGAAACAACAGGATTCGCTGAAGGTTTCAGGACCAAGAAGCCACAATTTGGGATCTTTAAACTCATCGTCTCAACTTCCAGTTCAATATATCCCTGGTAAGGGATGTCAAGTCCATTTGCAGCAGTTATTTTAAGCCAACTATTTGTAGCTAGCATGCTCTCATCATTACCAATATATTTTCTGAAAAACTCATCTGTCATAGTACTGACTTGGCTGCCAGTGTCCAGTAAACAATGAGCTGACCTGCCATTAAGTTTTAGATCAACCACTGGACATTTTCCTATGGCACGCTCAATGATTTGTTCTCGTGTGATCTCTAGTGTAGGTGAGTCTAGGACATGACCCTGCATTACCCGACTCATTGCAACCAGGGTCTCTCGTTTCCCGACTGACCGGAAACAGGGGACTCATCAGAGTTTTTGTGTCTTTTCTGAGGACACTGTTTGGCAACATGACCAGCAGTTTGGCACTTGAAGCATATCGGCTTACCGTCCGGGGTAAATCTTGGAACAGTTTTGATCTGATATGGTGTCTGGCTACTAGGGTTTTTGCTCTGAATTGTCAACTCTTTTACAGCTTTAGTGAGTTCTGTTATCACTTTCCCTTGCTCAGTGAGCACTTTAAGAAAGTCATCAATTGATACTGACTTCTCATTAGGTCTAGTTAGATTAGTGACTTTGTCTTGCTCTTTAAGAGTTTTCATCACATCCTCCAGATACATTGGATTTCCTGTCTCTTTAACTGCACAGCACTGTGCTTCTGCTGCAACATTACTGCAGGTCTTCACTTTACTTCTAACCATTTTTGTGCTAGGGGCTTGGTCTAAGGACCACAAGTAAGCTTCCTCACGCACCTCTACAAAAGTAGATGCAGGTTTTCCTCTTACATATTTTCGGAGTTCTCGTCTCAGTGAGAGGTCTCTGATGCCCTCAATGAACTGGTCTCTTAACACTGTGTTCTCATTAGCCACGGAATTAGGATGCTGTTTCCGTACAAAACTAAAAGCCTGAGATAATGAATGTGAAAAGCCACGTATGTCTTCACCCTCCTTCTGTTTACAGTTGTAGAAGTTTTGTAAAAGTTGGGAAGCACTACGTTTATCTCCAAATGCATCTTTTAGGTAGACAAACAGGTCTTTTACAACATCACCATCAGCTTTGCGTAAACACACTTCCTCCAGAGCTGAGCCTCTTAACACTGACAGCACAAAATCGAATTGTTCAGGTGCAGATTGATTTCTAGCAGAAATAACCCTTTCTACT